>NC_090648.1:334741108-334933608 GCF_040937935.1 Hyperolius riggenbachi | reverse complement strand
AATTTGGCTACACTGGGCCTGCTGACTGTGATGTAGAGGGTCAAAGTTGACCCTCCATGGTGCATTATGGGGCGAACCAAACTTCCGCAAAGGTTCGCCTGCGGGACGCGAACGCGAATCACGGAAGTTCGCATGGAACCGTTCGCAGGCGAACCGTTCGGCCCAACTCTATTTGTGATCACGGTCGAATTTTCCCCTGACCCGAATTCAAATCCACCCGAATCGAATTAGCATCCATTAGAACCGTCCGAATCCGAATTTGACCCGGACCCGAATTCGAATGTACTCGAATCGAATTTGAGTACATTCGAGCATCCCTGGTCACTAATGAACATCTCACAGATTTCATTTTAAAACAGAGGATGTGTGCTCACATCCAATAGTGATTGGGCAATTTAACCACTTCCATGTAGTATGAGGGCCAGCACATTTTGAATACTGAGAACAGATTGTGTAGGTAGGCTCTCATACTACATGGAAGTGGTAATATTGGCCAATCATTGGCCAATTAAAATTGGATGTATGTACCAGGCTTTACCCACTCTATCCAAAGTTCCATTCTGAAGCCCAGTACACCCTTTACGGAGGATCGTAGGAGAACAGTGCGGCCATGCAATGTGTTCAAATTATTAATCCACAATGAGCCTTTACTATTAGCAGACAAGGAAAAAAAAAAGCAGCACCAACTGCCATTATCTATAACCACACCCCTTAACAATGCGATAGGCTAAAAGGTTGGTTTTTTATAGATTTGTTTTTTTTTATAGATATAAATATGCACAGAGGGAGGTACTGGTTGCTTGGCAGTTGAAAGCAGCGGTTATTTCCCACAATGCAACAAGACTCACAGGCAGGAAATTTTCAGGAACTAGGTCATGACATGACACTGTGTGAGGGGTTTTACCACAATTTCAGCCATACAGACCCCCCTGATGATCTATTGGAGAAAAGTTAAACATTTCTCATGGGAAAAGGGGTATTTACTACTGATTGGGATGAAGTTCAAGCCTTGGTTACAGTGTGTCTTTAAGGTATAGCGTATATAAACATCTTTACTGTACATTTTACTTTTTTAACAGAATGCTGACATCTGTTGATTGACTGGAAAGGTATTGCCAATTTTACAAACAGACATTATTTACTTGGCCTGATATTGGAAGTGCAAGAAGAATGCTCAACTAGAATAATTTCTTCAGGCATTACATTTTCATCTAATGTGTATGAAATCACAGTTTAGACACCTGGAAAATAATTCAGTCCATTAATCAGCATAACCCTGGAAGTTGTGGGTATGGTGCTATCATATTCGATTGGTGTTTGTGATTTCCTAAACCAGAAAATTAAGTGGGCAGGTACACAGCAGGCATTGCAAATTTGTTTGCTCACATGAGGTAATAGCTTTTTTCCTTTCACATTTTTTTTTCTCAAGGCAATTTTGCTTGGATAGTAAACTCACTAATCTTATGAAACGTGTATCAAAAAGGGAAACAATATCCCATTGCAAGACTGGTCTGTGGCTTGCAATTATTAACATTAGCAACAGAGGCGACCTTACAGTACGCGGGGCCTGGGGCGAGTGTCATATGTGGGGCCTATAGACACAGATATTCTGTGGATACATACATACATACATACATGCTGTATATGCGCGCGCATGCACACAAACACACACAGATATGTTGTGGAAACACGCACACACTGTGGAAAAATACACACTCTGTATAGGTTAGATAGGTAGGTGCCCCATTGTGGGTGTGGTCACACATTTTACATTTTTTAGGCTACATTAGTGGATGCAACAGGTCATTTCAGACCCCTTTATTAGCAGAAACCCCAATCGACAAATGCAGCCACTGTGTGCCCCCAATAGACAAATGCCACCACCATGTCCCCTCCAATAGACAAATGCCTCCACCATGTAACCACAATAGACAAATTCCACCACCATGTCCCCTCCAATAGACAAATGCAGTCACCATGTGCACCCAATGGACACCATTAATCGAGTAGGTTTGTATGATGACACCACGAGTGGGTCCACCAATAGTCTGGTCTAGGGGATGGCGAATATGATGTCACATTTAACTCTTTCCTAGTCGGTATTAAAACCGATGTGGGCGATCAGAGCTCACTCTGCTTCTGACTTTCCCACTAGATCTAAAGGCTGACTGGAACCTCTAAGTATTTCCATTCTATATGTAATCTGATATAATGTATGCTGTACATAGGTAGTCTAGTGTAACGTAGTTAGGAAGAAGGTACCTGATTGACTTCAGCAGGAAGTCGAATCAAGAAGCTTGTAACGCAACATGAAGATTGGCGTGGCTAGGATATGATAAACTGTATCTATCTGTATTTCTGTTTCCTGAATAAACTCCGTAAGCATTGAAGAAGCCTGAGAAAAGTCTATCTCCTGCTTGCTGTGTTTAGAGTCAAGTTATCTCACAGTCTGTGAGACGCAACTATAAGAAGTTGATGGTGTCGAAGCAAGGTGATTTAGAACAAGATATAACAAAATGTACCCACCATATGCCTTAAATAAAGAAATGAAGCAACCATGTGCCCCAAATTGACAAATGCAAAAAGGTAACATTAATTTTTAAAAAAATTGTACTCCACAAGAAAGAAAAAACAAGTCACAATCCCAACAAAACCCACACCCAGTGCTTTACATACACGAGTCAGTCATGCACTGATCCATAAGATGAATGGTATACAAACATTTATACTTAACTGGGTCTTTATCCAGGCCCCTGTAAGTTGTAGTATCACTCAATGTGCATCCAGTCCCATCCGTTCCTCCGCTGCCCACCCTGGGACTATTGTGCATGCACTGCCCTGGCCATACTTGTGATTGGTCTTGTTTCAATGGCCAGGAACTTTCATTGCCTTGTAATTGTGCAGACTCAGAGCACTTCCATCCATGGGAACGAGACCAAGCACATGCACAGCCAGGGCCACACACGCACAGTAGTCTCCAAGCACCACAGTGGGCAGCGGAGGAATGGTCAGAACTGGATGCACACTGAGGGAGCCCACAGCATACCGGGGGCTGGAGGAAGATCAGGTCAATAGAAATGTAATTATTGTATAAATGCTTGTATACAATTCATGTCAGGCACACTTTAAAAGCATTCCAGTTGTACATAAAGAAAACCTCTGTACTACATTACACAACAGACATTGCAAAGGGTATATTTCAGGGAACTTTTATGAAAATGTCTATCATAAACATATACAGGAAATAAGTCTATATAAATAAGCTCTGATAGGCATCATGTAGCAGCAGCAGTGTTGTGCAGCTCACTGATTTTTAGTTTGCTGAGTTTGTGTGCCATTTCCTTATCTGGTGCACTTAATTACCTCTGGCTGCCCTTCAGAGCTGAAAGGGTTACATTAATTACAGGTCCGTTGGAGGTCTGACTCACAGCCTGTGCAGTACGGGGCTGGCTACAGGGAATTGTGCTGTGACTGAGCTGTCACTGTTTTCCTCGTGTGCTGCTGATAGTTGCCCCTGTCTGCCATGTGAGCTGTGGGGAGTCTGGGGACAGAACGCGGGCTTCAGCTGCCACAAACTTGTTGTGGGTGCGGGCCGGGCACGGCTGCCTCGCTTATTTCTATTGGCTGGAGGGAGGAGCAGGGATTAGTGACTGGAGCGAGGGAAGGGAAGGAGAAGGAGGCCAGAGATTATTATACTATGTAGCTGCTCAGGACATAACTGCGGTGCGCACATGAATACATTAGAGCAGGGAATAGGTGTGCTGGGCCTTCTTCAGACGCGGGGCCTGGGGCGATTGCCACCTGATTAGCAACATTTTCCTAACTTCCTGTTTAATATTTCCTTTCACAGTCAGTTAAACTTGGTTTATTTTATTTTAAACTAGTACATAACAAATACATTTTGGCCATTTTGTGTCAGCGTAATCACAAACCACAAATCTTTATGGCATTGTTGGTGTTAAATTTTCAGTGTTTACTGAGGTCATGCTGTCCATGAAATTTATCATCGCTGCTTGTTTTTCGGAGGCATTTAATCTTTGATTTCAATATAAAAGAGAGGTCAGAATATAGTAATTTAACACAAGTCATAAAGGCCCCAGTAAACCCACAAGCCTGTTCCTACTTCTTAGCGTGTGATTTTTTTAATAAACTATTTATATAGAACATCTGCATGCAGCCAAGAGCCAATTATTTAGCATGTGCTGGTATTTTTTCATTGTTGGCATGGTGCATGTTGGCAATTCAGGAAATTGTTTATATATATATATATATATATATAATTATGAACTGAGCGTTTAAATTGTCTCCCAAATTAAATTTTTGATATTTCTATAGAAAATAATCACCTCTTAATTTTCTTGCTTTTGCAGCCCAAATGAAGGCACAAAAATATTATTACAGTCATTATTTCAAAATTCAATTTATAACCGCTAACAAAAAGATGTAATAGCAACAGCCCAAACACAAATACAAAAAAAATCACTGAGATGAATAAAGGATCAAGTCAATCAAATGTAACTTATCACCTTCTTCTTTGCACACCAAGTTAATTAGATTCCACTTATGATCAACTGTAATACTTTTTATTAGTGCAACATAAAAACAGCTGTTAAACTCAAAAAGTAAAGGAGCGCAGGTATTAAAATCTTATGATTGGACTTTATTATCTATTGATCAATATGATATTCAACATACATAAAAAAGGTTTATCAGCCAAAACCATTAATCACTTCAAAACTCCTTCCCGCATACAAACCATGCAACACATACACACATGGGAGCTATGCGGTGCTCTAAAAAAGAGAGAAAAAATCAATAAAAATAATCTATTAAAAATTGTATATAAATAATGCGCATATATGCAGGTAATTTGCAAGTTGGTCCTGCATGTAATGATCCTGTATATATCGATCAGACACTTTTCCTAAAGGAATATACTTAGGTTGTTTGTATGAAAAATGAGGACCACTATAGCCAGTGAACTTCAGGCAAGTGAGTGGTTAATGTCTGAACTCGTGGGTAGCAATCCCTCCACTGCTGCTCCACGTGCTGAGGTCTGGAGGGGCACCCCAAAGACTCTTAAATGTACCTAGATCGAAATCTGGAACTATCGTCTATCATCCTGTGTATACACGTTGCACACAGCACTTCGGAGAATCAGGAAGGATTCGGGAGCCAAGGTGGAACACACAATTAACTTACTTCCTCCCTCCGTGAGAAGGATTGCAACGCAAGTGATCCAGAACTATCGCGAGAGCGGGTGACGTCACACCAGGAAGAATCACGCAGGCAGCCGGAGCATGAGCTGAAGCGCTGGTCCAGGCGTACGCGCCGAGTGTGTCACAACCTGCGTTCCAGCGGGGATCACTGTGGGGACAGAGCGAGGCCAGCACGGCAGAGCAAAGGACTATACGGAGGAAGCAGGTAACGTGGAGCAGCATTGGAGGGATTGCTACCCACGAGTTCAGACATTAACCACTCACTTGCCTGAAGTTCACTGGCTATAGTGGTCCTCATTTTTCATACAAACAACCTAAGTATATTCCTTTAGGAAAAGTGTCTGATCGATATATACAGGATCATTACATGCAGGACCAACTTGCAAATTACCTGCATATATGCGCTTTATTTATATACAATTTTTAATAGATTCTTTTTATTGATTTTTTCTCTCTTTTTTAGAGCACCGCATAGCTCCCATGTGTGTATGTGTTGCATGGTTTGTATGCGGGAAGGAGTTTTGAAGTGATTAATGGTTTTAGCTGATAAACCTTTTTTTATGTATGTTGAATATCATATTGCTCAATAGATAATAAAGTCCAATCATAAGATTTTAATACCTGCGCTCCTTTACTTTTTGAGTTTAATCGTGTTGGAATTTGGCAGTGGGGTTAAAGGGCCCATCACTGTAATAAAGGAAGCAGCAGGTGGAAGGATTGTCTCTGTACAACATTAATAGAAGTAAGTCAAGCAGCGCCATCTAGTATATTGTATAAAAACAGCTGTCCCTGGAGCATTCCATTCCTTGACAGCACAACTGAATGCAAACAATCAATGTATGGCAAGGCAAGGCACTGTCAAAAGACCACAGATTAAATATTTTGGACATGCACATGTCAGAAAATGATTGGTTAAACTAGGACTCTTTTTGAATCAGGTCATCCCTTAGCTGGATTGCAGTGCAAGGGGGAAATAAGTCAGGAAGAGACAGATGTCAACTTTCAAACAGTTAAAGGAATTCAAAGCAAAAAATAGCCAATTTGTGCATGTGACGACAACTTCACAAGTGCTCCAAAATGTGTCTTGCATTGGAGGGGTAAAAAAGAAACTTGTCAAGAAAGGTCATATTAAGGTCATATTAAGTCTGGATTGAGCTTTCATTAAACAGATTCTGAAGCCCTATGTAAAAAGGTGGATATGGTCAGATGGGACTCAAATGAAACTATTTGACCTCAACAAATATTGTATCTGCAAAAAGCCAATACAGCTCACAATCGAAAGAACACCATGCCTACAGTAAAGCATATACGTACTGGCCTCCACGTATGCCAGGGTGATTCTTTTCTATACCCACTGTATCACGAAGCATCTCAGAATCTAATTGTCACGAATGGGGCAGCTTCGGCGAACAGCGCCGCCACAGCTGCCTCCACGCCGCCATCCGTCCTCCCGGCGTCTAGGACGCCGAGGACAGAACGTACATTTTGTAGGGGGGTCACCGTCTCGCACAGACAGGACCTTTATGCTGGGAGGAAGCCGGTCAGCTGATCGCAGAGGAGACCCACGGCACCCAGGATTGGCTGTGCGCAGGGGGCATGCCAGTGAGGTCTCCTCTGCTTCTTAAGCCTCCGGGCTTCATTCAGAGGTTGTCTGTTGTCGTGAATACCTCGCGTGTTAGCGCTCAGACCTTAGACTAGATCCCAGGTGCTGATATCAAGGACTTCACACCTAGACTAGGATGTTGTTATATTGTACTCATTACCTGTGTATGACTCTTGGCTAAACTCTGACTCTGATCTCACTTTCTGATTCTGTACTTCTGCCTATCTGCCTTATTAGTTGCTGAACCTCTGCCTGATTACCGATTACTCTCCTGTCTCACGATTCTGTACCGATACTTACCTCTCTGTTGCCGAACCTTGCCTGTCAGACCATTCTACTCACCAGTGGGCCCTCGCCACTGGTGAGGTGCTAGCTTCACCAGCTCCTCTGGTGAAGTTATTCTTTAGTGCAGTACTGTTTGCGTTCTCTGCTCCTAGGCTGCAGTGCAGTCTGAATCACTCGCTCCTCGGGTGATCACTCGGCTGCAGTACACTCTGAATCACCCGCTCCTCGGGAGATTCGGCCTCTTCTGTATTGTATCTCCAGCTTGCTGGAGCTTGAACCCTATTACACGGTCAGTGTACCGATAGTACCTCACCAGCCCCTTTGGTGAGGTCTCATAAAACTATTAAAGTTACGGTTGCACCAAACACTACACACTCAGCTCTTTGTGTTGCTATACTGGTATTATTGGTGATTCTGAAGATCACACATAATCAGGTATAGCGTCTGCATTATTGGTGATTCTACAGATCACCAAATAATCAGACATCTGAGTTGCGACACCCAACCGTTACACTAATCTGAGAAAGACAGATGAGAATAGATTTCCAGCTAACAAATAAATTATTTAAATAGTCCTTCTAGTGGTACCTCTTGCATATTTAGAAGGTTTAAATCCAGCTTGATCATGGGATGCTAACTTGGAAATTAATGTTACTAAACAGCTGACTAATATGTTTGTACTCAATTCTATAGCTGCCAGGTAGAAGGAAATCTTAGTTTATGGTATCAAAGTTATACCAGTAACTTCATAACTTAAAAAGATTTATATTCATTTACAAGTTACTTTTCAAATCATCACAGAAAATCCTTTTATCTTAACAATAAGGGCTCGTTTCCACTATTGCATTGCGAAATGGCTGCGGCAAAATTCGCATGCAGATGTGAATTTCGCATGCACGTGCATGCGAATTTTCGTGCGAATTCGCATGAAAATTCGCATTGATGACGATGTATGCGAATTTAACCATGGCAATGCCGGTGTGCTTTTCCATTTGAAAATTCGCATACCAAAACAGCATGTGAATTTCCTATTAAATACATAGCGGCGATTCGCATGCATTCCACTCGCAGGCGAATTCTGCGGCTCTTTTGTGCGTTTTTTCACCGCTGAAAAAAACGCACCTCAACAACGCTACAGTGGAAACAGGCCCATCCACTTGCATTACATGTGCGAATCCGCATGCGTTGGATTCGCGGATTCGCGATAGTGGAAACGAGCCCTAAAATATTAAAATATTGTATGAATTATGTATCAGTGTCATCCCTGACCGCTGTTCCATAGATAATAGCCTGATGCAGGTTTTGCAAAGAGATAATCATACAATATAATTAGGATGCTTTTTCAGTAGTTATCCATCTTATTTTCTTGTCTGTCAAAATTTCAACATGTGGGTCATCATCCCACAGCTTGAGATTTGTATTTGGTCCACCAAACAGCAGCAAATATCAGTAACACTGATAGGTAGCCAGCAAATAGCCCAGTAAGTAAGTGCTGCCACCATCTGAGTTGGGCACCATGTGGTGCTGCTAGTAAAAAAAAATTGGTAAATTACATTACCGATATTCTACTATAGACAAACCCAGCTTCCCATTCTCAAACAAATGTTCTTCTCCTACTGCTTAAAGGGGAACTGAAGAGAGAGGTATATGGAGGCTGTCATGTTTATTTCCTTTTAATCAATACCAGTTGCCTGGCAGCCCTGCTGGTCTATTTCTCTGCAGTAGTATCTGAATAACACCAGAAACAAGCATGCAGCTAATCTTGTCAGATCTGACTTATAAGTCTGAACCCCTGAAACACCTGATCTGCTGCATGCTTGTTCAGGGGCTATGGCTAATAGTATTAGAGGCCGAGGATCAGCAGGGCTGCCAGGCAACGGGTATTGTCTAAAAGGAAATAAACATGACAGCCTCCATATACCTCTCTCTTCAGTTCCCCTTTAAGACTAACTTCTCCCTCATTACATCTAGCACTAATCCCAATGCCTACACAACAACAGCTATTTGTAGCAGATGAGCTAAAATCACTATTCCCTATGTAGTAACCAGTCGCCTGTAACCTGCACCAGGAGCCTGGGTGCCCAATTGCAGATAATTTGTATTGGCATCTATTAGTCGCCTGTTGATCCCCACATATGAATAACCTGATCCACGGTACGTTACACAAATGTGCGTATACCTCCATGGGCATCCACTGTGTGTGTCCTGGGTACCCTATTTTTGAGTAAGGAATTAAAGGACAACTGTAATGAGAGGGATATGGAGACTGCCATGTTTATTTCCTTGCAAGCAATACCAGTTGCCTGGCTTCCTGCTGATCCTCTGCCTCTAATACTTTTAGCCATAGACCCTGAACAAGCATGCAGCAGATCAGGAGTTCTGACATTATTGTCAGATCTGACAAGATTAGCTGCATGCTTGTTTCTGGTGTTATTCAGACACCACTGCAGTCAAAAAGATCAACAGGGCTGCCAGGCAACTGCTATTGTTTAATAGGAAATAAATATGACAGCCTCCATATTACTCTCACTTCAGTTGTCCTTTAACTAATGCTATCAGCCAGAGGGAAACTGTAAGGTAAGAGGTTGAGTAATATTTATATGTAAGGCCTGGAACCCACTGCAAACCGCAAACGCTAAACGCAACCGCTAGCAATTTGTAACAGCGGTTTGCAAGCGGATTCATGCGCGTTTGCGGTCGCGTTTTGCAACATTGTATTTTTTTGCCCAGCGGGTGCGTAGCGTTTTGCGGTTTGCGGTTTTATCCTGATTGGTCGTGTGAATAATTTTTCATTTTGTTACATTGCGCTGCACCGCAAAACGCTAGCAGAACCGCTCAGTTTAGGTTTTGCTGAGCGTTTCCACTAGCGTTTCAATACTTTACATTGAAGCGCTAGCGCTCCCAAAATGCTGCAGGTCCTGCGTTTGCGTTTCTGAGAAACGCAAACGCTCCTGTGGAAGTTGCCCCATCCATTAACATTAGCACAGCGTTTTGGCAAACTGCTAGCGTATCGCAGTGCTGCCAAAACGCTGCTAAAAGCGCTCCTGTGGGTTCCAGCCCTAAATCCATCTTGGCCTGGTGTTTTCCTCACAGGTATTGCCTTGTTAATTCCATTGAGCTCCTCCTCTTCTAGTTATCTGTTTAAGGGTTCTAGATCTGCCAGTGTGAGTCTTGGGAGCTTTAACCCATCTCAAAATTCTATACATTTGGACACATTTTAAATTATGTATTATTTCCTTAGATGGGACTTAATTGGTACACACTGTTAACTATTTTAGAGTTGATGGGGGATTTGCCACAGAAAGAAGTAGAAATAGCTTCGTATGGCTCACCTCAAACTGTGCATTATTTGATTTTAAAGGGTGTTGTAATGTCCCCAAGTCAAAAATTGCCAAAATATTGCCCCAAAAATATATGTAAACCCCTTCTTTTTTCTCAGATAGATCCATTTTTGTCACCCATTTTTGTATTTTTACCTCGTATGGGTGGCTTTGCCTAACTGCAGGATTTGTGCAGTGCTAGTGGGATTATGGGAAGTTTTTTCTCTGTTTTATAATTACAGTAACAAGCTTATATCAGCATGCAAAATTATGTTAAAGGGAAGGTTCAGGGAGGGTGGGTAAAAAATAAAAATCAAATTCCACTTACCTGGGGCTTCCTCCAGCCCGTGGCAGGCAGGAGGTGCCCTCGCCGCCGCTCCGCAGGCTCCCGGTGGTCTCCGGTGGCGCGCCCGACCTGGCCAGGCCGGCTGCCAGGTCGGGCTCTTCTGCGCTCCAAGGCCCGGAACTTCTGCGTCCCACGCCGGCGCTCTGACGTCATCGGACGTCCTCCGGGCTCTACTGCGCATGCGCAGAACTACTTCGCATGCGCAGTAGAGCACGGAGGACGTCCGATGACGTCAGAGCGCCGGCGTGGGACGCAGAAGTTCCGGGCCTTGGAGCGCAGAAGAGCCCGACCTGGCAGCCGGCCTGGCCAGGTCGGGCGCGCCACCGGAGACCACCGGGAGCCTGCGGAGCGGCGGCGAGGGCACCTCCTGCCTGCCACGGGCTGGAGGAAGCCCCAGGTAAGTGGAATTTGATTTTTATTTTTTACCCACCCTCCCTGAACCTTCCCTTTAAGTATCCAATTATGAATAAGAAGGTAATTGATTCCTGCCCCACTGAAGAGTATACACAGTGATGTAAGCCTGTTGTCTAGGTGATGTTTGTTGTGTAAAGGTGGCCACACACCATACAATTTGTTAAATATCTGTTCAATTTAAGTATTGCAATACATTTTTCTGACTGATTGTAACATTTCAAAAATATGACCAATGTACCACACACATATGTTCAATGTCTCCCCAATTATGATAAAAATGATTGGAAACTCTGAAAAAATTGCTAGGGTGTGTATATTAATAAATTGACAATCCAACACACACCATACAATCTTTAGTAAGATTGAAGAAAAATATCTGGCATTCCGGATCGATTAAAATTGAAGAAAACGGGAAATTCGATCGGATTTTTCAGTCGAATGAAAAAAAAAGCTTTCGATTTATTTGGGAGATCTGTTCGTTTTTATCGAATTGCTGTAAAATCGGATCATTTTATTGTATCGTGTGTGGCCACCTTAAGGGACAGCAATCTGTGGCAGTGGGAAGGGAAGATTATTGCTCAACACACACCATACAATCTTGGTTGTTCAATCTTACCACTTTCATGTCGTATAAGAGCTTATCCAATCAATCATTCAAGGTATTTTCAATCTGTTGGCCCTTATACTAAGTAGATTTGGTAAATTTGTACAACCAAGATTGTATGGTGTGTGTTGAGCTTAACACTGAGCTGGGTTGAAAGAAAAAAGTAAAGGGCAGAAGTAATATCACTTTGGTATTACAGAGGAACATAAAGATGGATACCAGCAGAAATATTTTTTTATTTTATTAATATTAAATTTCTCTTAAATCTGACCGCAAACATGAAAAGCAACAGGATGGGTAATTTTTTTTAAATTAATATGAAGTTTCATGCCACTTTAAAGAGGAGCTGTCAGCAATACTATCTCAGAAAAAAACACATGTATAAGTAGATAAATACCTGCTCTTTTTACATAACATATGCATTGCTCTGTCCATGTTTTGATTTTAGTGATTGTTCTATAATTAAAAAAAGAGAAAATCCTTTTTAGGATTTTCCATCTTTACTGTGTCTATTTTGAAGCCAATCCTGATGTAATTTCCTCCCTTACTCTCCTCTGCCTGATGATGTATACATTGCCCGCCCTCGTCCTAGTCTTCAGGCACTCCCACCCAGCTTTGCAATAGAAAGTGTATTGTCTCAGCATGAGAAATATTGGGCAATCAGAGAGGAACAGAGGTGTGGAAGGGGAAAACAGGAGGAAATGAGGCTTCAGCCAATCAGACAGAATAAGTTAAGTCTGAGGTGAATGTAAAGAAGCAAAAAAGGACAACCCAGCATGCTCTGCAACTTCCTTTGTGCGGTGGATGTACCAAATAAGAGCCACAAAAACTTGGGAATGTTGTTTTATGTATAAGAAAACTAAGAGTGATTTTTAACTTTTGGATTGCCTGGTTTGCATCCTTATTACTTGTTTACCAGATAAAAATAAAGAATTGATATTTGATTTTATGCCGACAGTTACACTTTAAAGGTGTTACAGTTGTAAGAGCTGGACAACAGAAAAAAATGAACCACTTAATAACTGGATGGACTGTGCTTTATTTATTTGTAACAACACTTTGTGAGTCAGGCACAAAAGAAAAAACAAACTTATATAGACTGTTTTGGGCCACAGCACACACTTGGTTCAGTGGATATATTTTTGCTTGTCAGTAGAGATGTGGCGAACTGTTCGCTCGGCGAACAACTCTGGAGCTCTTACGCCTGCGCTGCCCGGCGGAGTGCGTCCTAGATCGCGCTCCTGTTGCCGGGGACTCTCTGCGCATGAGCGTGACGTCGTTCATGACGTCACGCACATGCGCAGAAAGTGCCCGGCAACAGGAGCGCGATCAAGAACGCGCTCCGCTGGGCAGTGCAGGCGTACTACTCCGGGTCAGTGCGACCCGGAAGTAGTAAGAACCCCAGGGATTTGGAGATGTTCGCCGGCGAATGGTTCGGGAACCGTTCGCCACATCTCTACTTGTCAGATCTATAATTAAATCAGACCTCTATCAGTACTATTATATGCTCCAAATAAATCCAGGTCACCTTGAATTTATGGGATGTTCAATGAGTGTTCTCCACATGGACTGAGCACAGTCCTTTTGGAGGCACTGCAAGGCACACGTGGTCTTCAGTCACATCTGTTTCTATGGAGAAGGGAGGGAGGAAATGGTCCGGCTGACAATGGAGTGTCTTAAAGACAACCTGTACTGAGTAAAATTATTTAAAATAAACACATGAGGTAACTTCAAATGAACATTACATATTTACCTTGCCATCAATTCCTCTCAGAAACTCACCATTTTCTGCTGACAGCGATCCCTTCCAGTTCTGACAACATTTTGTCAGAACTGAAATATATCAGTTGCCGTCGGTTATATATCAGTTGCTGTCAGTTACAGCTGAGAGGAGAACTGATGTGTCCATGTTTCCCTATGGCTCAAGTGGGCGATGTTACAGTTTAACCGTGTGCTGATCAGAAGGCTGTTATGGTGTAATGGCCATTTTCAAAATGGAGGATGGAGAAATCCATTGATCACAGTGGACAAACAGGATGCAGGAGAGGAAAAAGAGATTGAGGAGTAGACTACACAGGAGGTAAGTATGACTTGTGTATGCTTATTCTGACTTTTAATTTTCAGTTCAGGTTTTCTTTAAGATGGGCAGGGTGTGAGGGAATACAATGTGATCAAGCTTTGCTCAGGCACAACCATCGCTAACAATCTGGCATGCTGGATCTTTTTATGACATTGGGAAGCACCTGTACACATGCTTAGCCTCATTGGTCCTGAAAGGCTGCATCAGCCAAATGTCAACTAGTATGTTTATGTAGCAGTGTTTCTCTGCCATGCAAGAGTTTTATGGCCTACTTTGTATACCATGATAATAAAATAGTTCAACCTAATAAAACTAAATTAAAACATATTTCTGCTGCAGTGTAAAGGTTCTCTGTTAGGATGTATAAATATCTAAGGATTCAATTCACTTTTTTCCAAAGTGTTCTTTTAGGTGATCTTTTCACACCTTCTTTATAAAATTATCTTTAAGCCACCAGCAAGCAAGAACGTGGTCTTTAACATACCAGTGGAGATTTCAGGCCTTTATTCAATTCAACTTTTTCTCCTACATTTTCTCCTAGGAGATAATTTTTCATTTTCATTTAAAATAACTTTTCTGCGCTCTGCAGTTTAAAAAGCCATAGGATCGAAGAGAACGTGAAAAAGTAGCATCAAAAGTATTCCATCATATTCACGTTGTAATAGCGAGTTACAGTTATTACCACAGTTTATTCCTTTTTTTTCCTCTTTGTGGCTTTGCACTTCATGACAGTGTCACATTGACAGTTGTCTTTATTAGTTGTATGAAATTTTTACATTCATATAACTATCATATTTCAAACTTTCCTGTCATATACTGTACATACTGTGCATGCATGTATACTATATATAATTTTTTGTTGTACTGTAAGGGGAAAATCAATGAAAGGGGAACGTCAGCCTAAACAAACATACTGTTATTAAGTTACATTAGTTATGTTAATTAGAATAGATAGGTAATATAATCTCTTACCCACCCTGTTTTAAAAGAACAGGCAAATGTTTGTGATTCATGGGGGCTGCCATCTTTGTCATGGGGGCAGCCATCTTTTTGGTTGAAAGGAGGTGACAAGGAGCAGGAGACACAGTTCCAACTGTCCTGTGTCCTGATTACCCCTCCCAGCTGCACACGCTAGGCTTCAAATGTCAAATTCAAAATGTAAAAAAAAAAATTGCACCAAAACAGCAGAACGAGAACAACAACATCAGAAATCCCATCATGCTTTGCACAGCATAAGGGGAAAACTAAGTTCTGATGCTGTGAAACTGTTAAAGAAACACCAAGCCTTTTCAGTGCTGCTGAGTCGATTTTTAGTCTGGAGGTTCACTTCAAAGATTTTTATAACTGACAAATCTGTACAGAGCAAAAGTTCTGTTTAGAGGCACTGGACGCAGGCAGGACATTAAGCAGCTCTACTGGGGTCCTTCTAGCTTGACAAGAGCAGAAAATTGGTAGGATATTACCATCAAATATAGAAAAGCAGCTCCAGGCTGGAAAAACTTTCCTGTTAGATCAATTTCAGGGTAAAGGCTCAGGTTATTACAATTTCACATATCTGACTGGTTCTTTTTAAGGAAGGCGGACATGTTTAGACATCCCAGTTCATTCTTTTTTTTGTCAGTGCTCTCTGTTACTTCTTTGTAGAGAAAAGCAGGAGGTAATTATGCAACTCACTTTTAATTGAAATGAGACAAAGGTTAATCAAAACGCTAGCACCAGCAAAATGAATGTTTAGAAAATGGTTACACATTTTAAGTCTATATTGGTTTTATTTTATTTATTTATTTTTTTTGCCTACACGTCCTAAGGTATATATGAATTAAGTCAGTCAAACACTGATGATTTCCTTCCAGAGCCTATTATAAAATAATTCACTTGAGGCGAAATTTGTAAGCAGCAGTGTCGGAATTTGACATGCTTAGAAATCTATGACAATTAAATTACTGCAAGGGCCTACTTGGGAGAAAATGTCATACTGCAAAAATGGATAGATATAAGAGTCTAGACTGTGCTGGAATCCTCCATGCGCTATTATCGTGATTCTTAAAATAAATAACTTATTTTATAACAGAAAACAGTTGAAAGAGATAGAAGATCAGATTTTGGAAGTATTATCTCTGTCACAAGGAAACATCTTGGAGGACGAGCGAGCTATTGACATTCTTTCCTCAAGCAAGAAGCTGTCCCAGGAGATCCAGGAGAAACAAGAAATAACAGCTAAGACAGAGAGACAAATTGATGAAACCAGAGATGGCTACAGACCAGTATGTTCATTTTTCTTTCACTTTACTTCCTGTCTTGCTATTATATGGTGGTCAGAAAAAAAATGTGATTAAAATCTATTTTTAGCCCAACCTCTTCCAGACACATATAGGAATTGAGATACAATGACATATAGTGTATGTGTGTATGTTTTTTTATTTATTTAAATACTACAAAAAGCTAGATAGAAACCAATACCTATGTGCACACAATACACAGCTGGCCTTTTTAGGCCTTCTATTGAAAATGTACCTGCATTTATTTTTCTACCACCTACAGAAAAAGGATAATAGAAATCAGAGCCATTAAAAGAACAGATAGGTGAATTTTGTAGCTCACAGAAGAGATGCTTCCCAGTTTTTGAATACAGCTTTTTGTTAGCATGGAGCAACTGATATTTGTCACTGATCTGAGGGCTGTGTAAGATGAGGCAGGGCTTTTATAAAGAAGAATGAACAGGATTGGCTGCTGTATGGTAAGATACATGTTGAAACATGCATTAGTGGGCTGCAGGCTCAAAAAAAATAATTGTATAGGAGGAGGAGGATAGATACAATTGTTTATCTCATCAGTTTATTTTCACCTCGTGTTTCCTTTAATTAGTCCAACAGTGGTATTTCAGTTTTTGACAGAAGCTTAGGAATTGAGCTACATAAAGGCTAAGTTGGATGGATGTTAAAAAAGGGACACGTGGCAACGGTTTCTGATCCTTTTTACATGTATCAAAAATGAATGGTAAAGAGTAAAAAATAGATCTCAGTTCTAACTTCCACACTTTGAGGCAAAGCATCTCATCCTGGTATCCCAAAGAGTACATGCAGCATTTGGACTTCTTGAGAGTGAACTGCAGACTCAGAACACATCAAATTTAATCCGTTCATTTCAGCGCTGGGAAGGGGACAGGTAGCGCCTGTTATCGGCTTGGCTACAGCAGCATTGCTATAGTCCACGCCATATATCTGTAATTCGAGTGCCGGCAATCTACAGAACCTGAATTACACGTTGTTTTCGTCCCATCTCTCCCCCCCCACCCCAGTTGCTATGATTTGGAGGAGGGATAGTATTTTACACCCCCGGGAATTTCAGCGCAGCAGGGGAGAAGTCCTTTGGCTCGCCCTGCACCCAGTTAACCGGCGGCATACTCAGACATAAGCCATCAAATGCCTGCACACCACTACTCGTATTCACATTGCTTAAACTTCCTTACTGTAAATCCTTGAGAGGTTAATGGGGTGAGTTCTCTGTGCTTGGTTTTCTAGCTCTTCAGTCTCATGCAGCAATTCTTGTTATTTTTTTTTTATTATTTAGTAAAGGTCAGTTATCAGTAAGTGTTTCTTTTTTTGTACAGTTTTTTTTACAGTTATTGCAGTAATTAACATGTATTTTGTTATTTTATCTGATTTGACTGAAAATTATTCTGCCACTCTCAAGAATGGAAACGTGGACTAATTATGAGTAGACTAGTGAGAGAGACAGTCTGCTTGGCTCAGCCAGGTCTGTTTCTCGCCATTTTGGTGCGCCAGGAAAGGCATCTTTCGTATAATTCCCCCCCCCCCCCCCCGAAAAACAAGAAAGTCCAAATATGAAATAATGGCAGCTTAATCAGCATCTGCCATATAAACATTATGCAACTAAGGTTTCTTTTGTTATGCTGATCAGCAGTGCCGATTTAGGTGTTAAAATTACCATTGTTCCCCTTCTTAATAGAACTAGCAGTTTCTGTAAAATAATTTCATAAAACACAGTGTACTAAGCTTAGCCCTGTGGTGACCCCTTCTGCATGTGTTATACCAGACATCTGCCATGTTTGTCTATGGCTAAAAAGGACTCTGGGCTCAATTGATTTATTGATTACTTTTTTCATACAGATTTCATTGCTTACAGATAATAGAGTTGCTGTGAAGGCCTTTATATTACCCAGATTGCAGAAGCCTTGAAAACATAAAAAAACTGTTTCACTACTTTAAGACCGCCCGTGGGCGTGGCCGCGGCGGCAGCCCCAGTACCGCCTAATCTCGCTGTGCGCGCATCTCCTGCTCGGGGGGCGGAGCTCCGCCCCCTCTTCAGTCTCTGAGCAGCGATCGCCGAAGACGGCATCATCGTTGTCTATTTCCATGTACAGCGCTGCAATCGGCAGCAGAGCTGTACTGGGGACTGCCATGTGACACGGCTGTCCCCTCCATAGGCTGGACAGTGATCGGCTGTCATAGGCTGAAGCCTATGACAGCTGATCACCCTGATTGGTTGGCGGTGGGAGGTAGGGAGGGAGCAGGGGATTAAATATAAAAAAGTGTAATTTTTAATTTAAAAAAAAGGAAATATTTATATAAAAAAAATAAACAAATGTGGAGCGATCAGACCCCACCAACAGAGAGCTCTGTTGGTGGGGGGAAAAGGGGGGAATCACTTGTGTGCTGTGTGTGTTGTGCGGTCCTGCAGCTTGGCCTTAAAGCTGCAGTGGCCAATTTAGGAAAAAACAGGCTGGTCTTTAGGGGGGTTTAACACTGCAGTCCTCAAGTGGTTAACAGGGTTTAGTCCATGTACCTCTCAGATTATCAGAAACTAGCATGCTGATTTTAAAACATAGATCTGCTTTGAAGCAAAATCTTATATTGATTTCTTGTAGTGATTGTAACATTACACAGCATTCAAATAAATGGTTGTTATCAGCAATATGTACTTTATGATGTTTCAAAAGAAGCAACATCAACGGGAATGTCTTGCTGCAGGAACTGCAAGACATCAAGGTGAGGAAAAAGAGAGGGTTGGAACTATGATAGGGAGATCTCACTACTGGTATATCTAAAAGCTTTATAAAGCCAGATGCTGACTCAGTCCAATATATGTCCCTAATAATTGTCATATTAGTTCAGAGCGGAGTGACTCTTGCAGCTTGAATCTGGTATTTTGAATGTCAAACAATGAAAACCCTGAGTCAATAGAGGACTTCACTAGCAAATGTGGATCAGAACATTTAAATCCCAACTGATCTATCTCTGAGAACAAAATATTCTTCGTTTTTTGTGCAGGTTCAATAAATCAACTCCACAGTTCTCTGTGAAAACGTTCTCATAACTGAACGTTTGCTGCCATCTGTATATTTCTTACACAATATACTGTGTGCTTTTATGAATAACATAGCACACAGAATTGTCTATTAAACTGTGTAAAGAGCAGAACCATAGTTTGTCCCCAAAGGGGAGCGAGTAACAGTTAGAATTCAGAATATTGTTTCTTGCTTGACTGAGAAAAGAATTCAGCAATGTTAAATATTAAGGTAATTTTTATATAAAATAATCTTGATGAGTGACACGCACAACACAAAGCAGCATAGCTCCTGATTTTTTTCAAATCATCCCCAATTGTGCCACAAACTCCTCTAGTCAGCACTATTGTGTATAAAATGACACATATCAGAATGTCCAGCCGGAGTTGGCTCTTCCAAACAGACATTGTGTAGCTATGGGCAGCATTGATTAGCCAATAATAACTAGGGCTGGATTTGTAATTTTTTGGAGGGCAGAGATATGCCTCCATCTGCAGAATACGAGAGAGATTATTGATGATAGGTGGCCTCTTTGTTCTCCCAAGTCCTTCCACTCCAGCTTTCTCCACCCAAAGCCAGTAGCATAGCAGCAGGGGGTTCAGTGGTTGTGACTGCACTGGGGCTCTTGAGACAGAGGGGCCCCAAGGGCCCTCCTCCATCCACAGTATTAGCTCTCTATTGGTGCCCACTCTACTGGGCACTGGGTGGAACTGATAGTTTAAATATTGGTAATATAACATTACCAACGTTTTACTATAGACTTAACCAGCCCCCTATTCTCACACGAATCTTCCCTTCTAATGCCTAACAATAACTCCCCCACTCCTAGTCCCAAACACTAACTCATAGTGCCCAAATGACCCAAACTCAGCTCATATAGCCTATGTATGCTGATAAATAGTAGCTGACTGGTTAACGAGAATCAGGTGCATCATGCCCCAACTCACCTAGTTAGCAATAACTAGCATTGGCTTGTATTAAACTCCTGTAGAAGTCCACGCCCAAATGACCTGCAGTATATCCTTAGGTTACGGCTATATTGATCTCTATTAAAAAACAAAATAGATGTACATTTTTAACCATTTTTATAAACGTCATCCCTGCCACCTTCCAAATCTGAGTAAATGGCATAGGCATTTATATGGAGCTAGAGGTTCTCTTTACCAATGTTTTGTGACTGAAAAGAAAGTAAAGTGATATTTATATACTGTATATTAATCAAAATGGCAATGTCGCTGCAGAACTGATTTTGCACAAAAAAAAGAAGCTAATTTCTAAATGAATAGTTCTCTAGACAAAGAATTCTGCTGAACTATCTCGCTGGCCATCAACATTTCCTAATTGCTAGCTGAAAATATACAAATGTCCTAATTGGACTGGAGTGAGAGAAGGAACCATTGCATAACACTCAAGCCAAAATTGTCATTAAAACCATTTAAGTTTACTGACTCAGCAGCAAGTCCCAAACTTGCCATCACATCATAGCTGATTAGTTTTTAGTTTTATATTTTCACCCTCATTGAATTCAACCTGTAGGTATATAGCAGCTATTAATGATAGTTGTGTTATAATTTTATGCTAGTTTGCTTTGACTGAAAAGCAACTCTGCACAGCAATTACAATCATTTAATGAGCTACTTTTACTATTGATAACAACTAACTGCTACTATTGTAGTATTAAAAACTCCTATTAAGCTGAATTGAGTGTGAGAACACTTTTGGGGTGACCTACTAATGCATGGGATTGAATATTATGGTCCCTCAGTAAAGTGCTGCTGAGGTCGCCAAAGCACTAATTGAACAGTAGTGGAAAGATAAGAGTGCGAACTATCACAATGTTGGAACTGCACAGCAGCTACTGCATTCTTTGAAAGCAATAGGTAAATTACAAGTGAATGCACTTTTTCCAATATGTGTTATCTGCCTTTGCAGTCCTGAAATGGTGTCTCACCTGCACATTTATCAAATAAGTCAGGCAGTGTAATGGCAAGCTATGTAACTTTTGACAGCACTGTGCACACCCATGCACATGCATGTACATTGTGTAATAAGAAGACTTAGGGAGTAGTGGAGCTTTAAAGCCATAGGCCCCAGTGCAAATATTACATTGGGCACTTCCAGCACTGTTTATATAACAGTCACAAGCAGGGCCGGGCCGAGGCATAGGCTGGAGAGGCTCCAGCCACAGGACGCAGTGTAGGAGGGGGCGCACAATTCATTCAGCTGTCATTCCTAATTGTGTATGAAGCAGAAAGAAATAAGAAAAGGGGATACATGACAGTGACTGCAAGCCAGATAACTAGAGATTAAGGTGTTGGGGAGGTTGTGGGCCCTGTGGCCCTCTTAGTCTAATAGCAATCAGTGTGTGACGGCTGGGGTGGGAGGGATGGAGGGGCGCACTTTGGTGTCTCAGCCTTGGGTGCTGGAGAACCTTGTCCCGCCTCTGGTCACAAGATACAGAGTGTCAAAACCTGCTATTCAAGGAAACTGCATAGTAAAAGAGGTGTATGCAGAGGGAGCTCAATAGTTTATGAATGATTACTACTATTACAGGCAAGTATCACCACCATAACACCAGTAAAGAGCCACCTCAGAAGTTGAAGGGAATTTGGAGCATGACCAGCATGGAGCTCCCCCCAGTGGAATATCAGTCTACACAGTCCATAACAATGGTGGGGGGAGGGGGGGGGGGGGGTCTGCAGAAGTGGAGTTGCAATTTCTCATTTCTTCCTTTGCATAGTCATAGACAACGGTCTTATCCCCACCTCTGTTACTGAGAATGAAGTACTACTGTACCTCCATGCATAAATAACCCCACATACATTCTTTTAACATGTATACTTCTAAACATACCCCATGATGAGTAGGTTCAGTCCCTATAGATCTGGAGACTTCTTCATCCATTTGAATGTGTGATTACAATAAACTAAACCTAGCAAAGCAAGTGGCGTGCAAAATGGTTCATTTTCTGCTTTGTACAGACTTATGAGCCAATGAGAAAATTCCGGTTGTCATTTATACCAAACCATATACTGTTGTTGTGGTTTCAGCAAGATTGCTAAAACTGCAGATAGTGATTATATATCATAGATGACATATGTTTTGTGGAGTTTTGTATCAGTAGTGTAACCCTTTATTCAGCTTAATACAGTGGAGAGGTGTTTACTGTTATTCACTTCCTTTTTGTGATCTCATATTATTATCTAACTTAAAGGGAAATGCAGCTTTGTTATGACATGCCCATGTATTTTTTCATTGTTTTTTGTTACTACAAATTACCTTTTAACCTGGGGGGGAGGGGGGGCAGAGGTGTGGAATAGACCCTGGACCATCATTGGAACAAAGGTAATTTGTGAGAGGAAGAGGCTTGGTTGAATAGTTAAAGAGAACCCGAGGTGGGCAGATGAGACACAGAGGCATGTTCTCTACCTCATGACATGCCTCTGTGTCCCCACACCAACATTCTCTGCCCCCCCCCCCCCCCAACGCCGCTCTGTAGCCCCCCGAGAGTACAATATTTGGGCATTCCTTCAGAGTTACCAGAGCTGCCATTGGGCAGCTCTCTCTCCCTGGCCGCAACCCCTGGTGCTCCGCCACCTCTCTGCACGCTGCGGGAGACACAAAGTGTCTCCTTGCAGCGTCGTGACCTATAGGTCACGAAAGTGAAAGTGGGCCAGTGAGGCTCACAGGAGTGGCGGGGAGCAGAGGTTTTTGCGGCTACCTGATCCGCTCTGCCCCCCGGATCAGGTAGCCTACCTTTTTTTTTATTTTTTTTAAGCCCACCTCAGGCTCTCTTTAAGTGTAACTACACTTGGTATTTTCCCAGGTTTTAGAAAAATGTGTATTTCAAATGTTTTATTTAATACCTGAACATTATATAGGTCTTGAAAATCCTGGAAATTACGGGGTGACATAATTGACTTTAAAATGACATTTTTAAAAAAAGGCAAAAAAAAAAAGGCATGGCATTCCATTAAAATAACTAGACAATCAAGATAAAAGGAAAAGTGTGGCACATCCCTCTGGCATGCAGACTGCCCTCAAAGGTTACTGCACAGACATATCCTGGAAGACCCACTGTATGCACTTCATTGCCTAAGTCACAGACGTGTGCTCCGCATATACAAACAAGAAGAAAGTTCAATGAAAAGGCAACAAAAGATCCCAGCGGCGTGCACCTTCCGTCCTTGGATTTATTGCAAATCTCGTGACAACATAACCATATGGCTAAATCCTGTTATATCATAGCAAAACAGCATATTACATGTGCATAATATAATCTTACATATCTTTAAGATGGTGGGTCATCCCGGTGGAGGTGGTTGGTGGGCAATAGAGTGGCTTAGCGACGGCCGTTTCGTGTCTCCTGACAGCGTGACCAAGCGTCAGGATATGCTGTTTTGCCACTATGAAATAACAGGATTTAGCCATATGGTTATGTTGTCACGAGATTTGCAATAAATCCAAGGACGGAAGGTGCACGCCTCTGGGATCTTTTGTTGCCCATTCCATTAAAATAAGTCTGAAATGGGAAGATAAAGTTGACTTTTACTCACCTGGGGCTATTTCCAGCATGTAGTCTTTCAGGTCACTCAGTGATCTCAGTGTGGGTGGCCAGGAAAGGGAGGGTGGTTAGTGAGAAGACTTCCCTTTCTGTACTAGTCCAGGCCACATGCCTTTCAACATTGTTGGGGTATCTTTTAAAGTGCTGGTAGCAAATACTTACCTCAATGCTTGACAAGGGCATCTCCCACCTATGTGCCCTAGATGAGGGTTATAGTCGAATGGGAGAAACTTTTGATGGGATTTGGAAACCCCCTTAAATATACAGTAAATTCCAAAAAGATCTGCCTCTTAATGAAAGAATAAGTTTAGGATCAAATGAATGGATTTTATTCTTTCCCACTAAGGTTTAAATAGAATAAATTCTTCTAAAATACATATCATGAATACGCACACAGACAGCATTTTTTTTATTTATGTATGATGTTACAATCCATGTCAAACATGCTGAAATAGGTCAGAGAGCACAATGTCATTCAAATGACAAGTATTTTACATGGTTACCTGAAGAAGCCATAAGAAAGAAAATTGTGTGGCGGTTTTGATGGGACTTTTGCCATGGCAAAAGATTTAGTGTAATGTTACACACATTAATCTGATTAACCTCCTCAGCGGTATGGACGACTATACACGTTTATCACCACCGGAGGTCGCCGCTCAGGCCCTGCTGGGCCGATTTGAGCGAAATAAAAAGCAGCACACGCAGCCGGCACTTTGCCAGCCGCGTGTGCTGCCTGATCGCCGCCGCAGCGGCGAAAGAGGGTCCCCCCAGCCGTCCGAGCCCTGCGCAGCCGGAACAAAAGTTCCGGCCAGCGCTAAGGGCTGGATCGGAGGCGGCTGACGTCAGGACGTCGGCTGACGTCCATGACGTCACTCCGCTCGTCGCTATGGCGACGATGTAAGCAAAACAAGGAAGGCTGCTCATTGCGGCCTTCCTTGTTTATTCTGGTCGCCGGAGGCGATCAGAATGACGCTTCCGGAGCGCCCTCTAGTGGGCTTTCATGCAGCCAACTGAAAGTTGGCTGCATGAAACAGTTTTTTTTTAATTAAAAAAAAACCCTCCCGCAGCCACCCTGGCGATCTTAATAGACCGCCAGGGAGGTTAATTGGAGTAGTTCCTTTAAACAGACATGACTCTGTGAAGAATAGATGCTGACTACTGTGCCTTTGTGGAAAATCCCATAATTCTGTATTTTTTACCAGCGTCTATATTTAGTGTATACAGGGGCGTAGCTACAATTCAATAGGCCCCATAGCAAATTTTGTGGTTGCCCCCCCCCCCCATAACCAACCCCACGCCCTTCTTCCCCAGTACTGTACATACTGGAGGAAGCAGAGATCACAACACACTGCAGTTAGTTTGCTCTCAGTACAGAGTAACCGCTTATACTGTACATACTGCAGGTAGCAAAGATCAGCACACACTGCAGCTAGTATAGTATCAGTACAGGCGCAGAGTAACAGCTTATACTGTACATACTGGAGGTAGCAGAGATCAGCACACACTGCAGCTAATTTACGATCAGTACAGGCACAGAGTAACAGCTTATACTGTACATACTAGAGGTGGGAGAGCTCAGCAAGCACTGAAGCTAGTTTACTTTCATTACAGGCTCAGAGTAACAGCTTATCCTGTACATACTGGAGGTAGCAGAGATCAGCCCACACTGCAGCTAGTTTACTATCAGTACAGGCACAGAGTAACAGCTTATACTGTACATACTGGAGGTAGCAGAGATCAGCACATGCTTCAGCTAGTTTACTATCAGTACAGGCACAGAGTGACCGCTAATACTGTACATAAGGGCGGTAGCAGAGATCAGCACACACTGCAGGTAGTATCCTATCAGTACAGGCAAAGAGTAACCACTTATACTGTGTAGATACTGGAGGCAGCAGTGACCAGTACACGCTGCAGCTAGTTTACCATCAGTACAGGCACAGAGTAACAGCTTACACTGGAGGCAGCAGAGATCAGCACACACTGCAGCTGGTCTACTATTAGTATAGGCACAGTATAGTATATGGCGGTAGAAGAGATCAGCAAACGTTAGATCAGTACACGTTGTAGCTAGTTTACTATCAGTATAGGCACAGAGTAACAGCCTATACTATACATACCGGAGGTAGCAAAGATAAGCACACAGTATACTATCAGTACAGGCATAGAGTATCACCTTATGCTGTACATACTGGAGGTGGCAGGAATAACAGCTAGATCTGTGCCCCCTGCCCCCCCCTTCCTTCACAGTATAATAGCTAGATGTGTACTCTTCTCCTCCCCTCCCCCTATACACATTATAGTAGCTAGATTTGTACCTTCCCCCCTCCCCCCACTCACCTCCTCCTTGTTCCAGGGGCTGCAGGACCTGTCTCTCTCCTCTGTAGTATAGCTCTGCACTTCCTGCCTCTGACATCGAGCACTAGAGCCCAAATGGAGGAGTAGGAAGTGCATAGTAGCTACACTACATAGTAGACTGACAGACCAGCATCGCCTGGAGCAAGGCTGAGGTGAGTGAGTGCTTGCCTGCCTGCCTATTACCACTACTGCTAGTGGGAGAGCTGCAGCTGTCAGCCTGTCAATGTAAACTCCATCCATAGGCTGCCAGCTGCAGCTCTCCCACTAGCAGCAGTGGTAATAGGCTGATAGCCAGTGACCGGCTTGTCTTCCCATCAGCCACACGTCAGGACCAGGTGGACCAAGCCAGGGGCTCCTCCAGCACTGCAGCAGGCAGCCTCTTCCGATCCGGCCAGGACGCCACTCCTCCTTCCTCCCTGACCAAAACTACAAAGTAATTGTCGGGTTTGGCAGCCGACCAGGGAGGTATCATTCTGCCAGCCAAAATAGTCCCCCCTCACCTCCTATTTGTGGGGACTGGGGGGGAGGGGGGATGTAGCTTCCTTATAAATATATAAAAGTTTTAAAAAATCCTCTCAGTTGGGGGCCCCCTGTGGCGTAAGGCTGGGGGTGGGCCCCATAGCATTGCTATGGTCGCTATGGCGATTGCTATGCCACTGAGTGTATACCATTATCGGTATAGATATGTACCCCATGTTTGTTTCTTACTTTGTTCAGTGCCACAAAATATGCTGGTGCTTTAAAAATCAATGATAATAATAATAATGATGATTGTGATAGCTGTGGGGCAAATGGAAGAAAGGGGCAGGAATTGCCACTTGGAAGGGTGAAGCTACTTGGAAGTGGCATGACACAATATTCATCTACAAATATCTAGGCACTGATTGTCAATATTCAAATAGGCACAACATGGAGTAAGCATATTATGAATTAAGTATACCATATTTAGTGTACTTCTTTGTTTAATTTGGCCATGATGCCTGTACTGTCTGTAAATAAATGCAGTCATAACTTAGAAAGTGTATTTTTTCACTTAGAATACCTTTGGATAACCTATTTTGTTTACTGGAAGCTATTCACTGAGAAAAAAATATGCAAAAATAAATTGTAAAGCAGAAAATGGGCACTTTCACATTTCTGTATACCTTAATAGATAGTAGCAGTAGTAGTAACAGGATTTAAGCCCGACGAAGGCTGCAAAGCCGAAAGCTTGCTTATTCTTGCTTATGCTTATTCTTATTATTTTTAGTTAGCCAATAAATGGTATCATCCTGATTTAAAACTTCTTAATAGATAGTCACGCAGAAACACTACATACAGCAATCCTGCTAAGGAAATGTTCTGAATATATGAACTGCTTTCATATGAATATCAAGTTTCTCATTTTTCAAATTATGATTCCATTTAAGGATATTAATGTACTCTTAACATTTTATTCAAAACAAATAAGAAAGCTTTTATCTGAGGCTTGGTGATATTAGCATCTTCTTCTTAAAAATGCCATATCTCATCATTTGAGTTTAGTCAAAGCAAATATATTTGTAGCTTCCCTCAAAATTGTATTTTGGAAAAAGCACATTCAGATCTAAAGGCATAAACATGTTTCAAAGAGGACAGTTTATAATTCATATCTCACATGAAAGACACTGTTTAGCATCGCCTTTTGCAAAAACAAAAATATATACAGTATATATTTTCAAGAAGCTAGGTTGACTTTTATTTCAGTGTGTTTTTTTTCTGACAAGATTTTCTTCTTTCCTCGCCCATAAAATATACAGTACAGACCAAAGGTTTGGACACACCTTCTCATTCTAAGAGCTTTCTTTATTTTCATGACTATGAACATTGTAGATTCACACTGAAGGCATCCAAACTATGAATTAACACATGTGGAAGTATAGTACATAACCAAAAAGTGTGAAACAACTGAAAATATGTCATATTCTAGGTTCTTCAAAGTAGCCACCTTTTGCATTGATTACTGCTTTGCACACTCTTGGCATTCTCTTTATGAGCTTCAAGAGGTAGTCACCTGAAATGGTTTTCACTTCACAGGTGTGCCCTGTCAGGTTTAATAAGTGGGATTTCTTGCCTTATAAATAGGGTTGGGACCATCAGTTGCATTGTGGAGAAGGCAGGTGGATACACAGCTGATAGTTCTACTAATTAGACTGTTAGTTAATGCAAGTAATTTTTCTAATGCTGTAGTGCTATCTTAGTAAGCATTAGTGTTGATCGAACACCCAGATGATCGGGTTCGGGTGGGCTCGGCCGAACACCGTCCAGATGTTCGGTATATTCGGCCGAACACCAAACCCTATTGAAGTCTATGGGGACCCGAGCCGTGGGGGGCTGCAGAGCTGGAGGGATAGCGGGCAGGAAGGGGGTATTGGGCCTAGCGGCGGGGAGGAGAGACGGACCCTCCCCTCCCTCACCTGGGTCCCCCGACCTCCGCTCCCCTCCAGCTTTAAAAAGTTAAGTAGCATCCGCAACAATTAAGAGGTAACAGGCGGGGATCACTCACCTCTTCTGCGTTCCAGCGTGCGCTCCACTGACGTCACTTCCTTACAATACAGTGGCCGGCGTTGCAGGAAGTGACGTCAGTGGAACGCACGCTGGAACCGGAAGAGGTGAGTGATCCCCGCCCGTTACCTCTTAATAGTAGCGGATGCTACTTAACTTTATCGGTATATATATATCCTATGTAATAAAACCGCAGGTGTCCCAATGTCATCCTGTCCCTGTGTCCATGGTTTTTGCTACTGCGCATGCCCACTGACTGGTGGTGGCGGTGTGAAAAGATCTAGAGCCTGTTTTTAAATGGGCTTAGGTCAATTAGCATATATATATATATATATATATATATATATATATATATATATATATATATATATATATATATATATATATATATATATATACACACACAGTACCATAGGCTGGGCATAGTATTCACATTTTTCAAAAATTTCCAGTCTATCCAGTCTATGATTTTTCCTTTCCTGTGTAATGTAACATAGATTTTTCTGCTCCAATTCTCATTACCAATGTGTTAGCTTAAATTCATATTTCTTTATACTGTTCAAGACTGCATTGAATCTTCAAATGCTTGCTTGTTTCTGAACTGAAAAATCCATTTGCAGTTCTACTCTTTCATTTTATTTCTTCATGGGTTTAGTTTTTGTTTTTTGTTTTTTTAAGGATTTTTATTTTGTTTACATTACAATGTCTAGACTTACCATTAATCTTTTCACACTGTTAAGGAGACACTTTATACTAAGTATGAATTGTCAAATTATTTCCTTTTGTTTACATTAATCAACACAAAAAATAGGTACTTTGTTTATATGCTAAAAAAGAATGTTTTTAATGTGTTTCTTTTAGATTCTAATTTCTCCTAATTATTGGGGGAGGGGGATTGTACAGCCTGATATACACTCTTTTACTGCAAGTAAACCAATAGCATTTTTATTTTTGTATCAATGACAACAGAAATGGAAATGTTTATTTCTCTTTAGAAAAACATGTTTTCCGTAGTTACCTTCAAGTAAGTATTGTTTTTTAAGTATTGTTTTCTCAGATTGGTTTACTATTAATTTTGCAGTGATCTAGTTGTATATATTGTATAGGTCTTCCCAGAATTTTCCCTGTAAAATGTTGTAGCTGTAAGTAAATTAGCATATGGGAATTTGAAACATTATTTCACTGTCTTACATGGATAATACATAGTTTGAGGTGTCTAGTATGTTAAAAAAGTAAGCATATTGCGTAGGCGTTGCGTTCTTTTATGCTAGTTTTAAGTTTTGGGAAGTTTCTGGGAAACTTGGGTTTGACTATAACAATATGGATGCAGAAATGAGACCTGGTAACTCAAGAATTATATGCATTTTTCCTAAAGCTATTATTCTGTCTTTTATTAAGGTATCCTTACCAATTAGATCAGTGTTTTTTAATTACAGTCTTCAAGTACACCCAGCAAGAACTTTTAGTATGTTATTTATCTCCCAGTAGTTCAAACTGTGTAATTGTATCAGTAATTACCACTAAAGAGAAAACCAATTTCACCTAAAGAAGAAATTCATCTTATTTTCAAAATCCTAGGGCAGTTATATGAGAAACTGCAAGTTAAACACTTCAATTGATTTGTCACTAAGGGGCTGATTTAAAACACAAGAAATTTTAAAGTTTACCTGTAATGAATGCACAGTGATAAATCTACTGTTATGACTTCTGGAAGACAAAACTAAGCTGTTGTTTTTACAAAGATAACCTTCTGTTTCCTTTCAAACAGGCACTGGAAAACTATGATCATGTTAGTAGCTATTTTGTGCAATTTATCCAAGCTGCGCCTCTTGACTGTCCATGCGCTCAGTGCTACTGCTGAGTTAAATTGTCCTCTCTTATGTAATTTCAGCCAAGACAGCTGCTTTGTGTGTTGTCTAAAATCACATGATAAAGGGCAGAATTACTCACCTGGAGGTTTAGTAGTCACTACTAATTAGGGAGACAGCTAGAAGGATTGACTGAGATCATGTGCACAATCAGTTATCCTGTAATTCGATTACAACAGCTTTACCTTCACTTTAAAATATTGTAGATAGTCACTTACCTACATAATCCCACTTCGTAGTGACTATCCCTGTGAAACTCCAATAATGTCAGGCAGTTCTCTCAGATCTTCCCTGTAGTGGCCGGTAATGACCACAATTGTTGTCCCTCTTCTTCTTCTCTCACAGTGCTTAAAGGTATCTCATCCCCCACCAATGGCATCTTTATGTCAGGCACATTCTCTCCTCATGGTCCCCCTTAAAGTCAATCAACACCCCCCCCCCTTTCTAGTGACATCCATATCCATAGTGTCAGGAACTCCCTTTAAGTGTCCACTATAGTGTCAGGCAGCCTCACCTAACTACCATAGTGTCAGGTTGCTGGTGGCTGAAGGATTCCAGGAATCTATTTTAGGAGAAAACCATGTAATCATCATCACCTGAAGATTAGTATTCAGTGTCTTTCTGTCACTGTACCACTAAACATATAATGATAACACTGAGCAAGCAAGTGTTGTGGGAAAGAGTAATGGGAAAAGCAACATAGCTGTTCCAGCTAAAACGTGGAGTATCAATTTGTAAACTTGTAAATCCAAGTTGCTAAAAGGGTGATGGATATTATTTCAAAATATTTTTATCCAGTTTTCAGCTCTCTTTTCATGTTTTCCAGGAGCATAATTCTAAATTGACCACATAACATTTTGTTCACATTTTCTGCTCTCTACATAATCTTATTTTATTCTCCATTCAAATCATCTCTTGCCAAGCATGCTCTGGTGAGTAAAAATGGGCCAGTTATCTACTGTTGGGCATCCCGGACAATGGTGAATGTAGTCACAGTGTCCCCAGCTGGAGTCCCAAGCTGTACTTGCTTGTGGTTATCCCGATGTGTGGATACTACTTATTACAAATGGGCCTATGAACTTGTTTAAACTTGTTTTGCTTTTTAGCTGGATGCTTTTTAAATGCTGATTCCCTAACTCTGCTTTGTCATTTGAATGAAAAAAGCATAAAAAACAGAATGTTGCTTTATAAACAAAATAGTCAAATGATACAGCATTAAAAATACCGGATACTGAGAGAAGAATATGAGGGGGTAAATTATTTTGTAAGCTTCAAAATAATAAAATAATTGCACGTTTTTTTTTCTCTTTCTGAAAAAAACAAAGCTAAGGCTAAGATACAGTGTAAGGACATCTATACTGTATGTGTATTAAATGAAAAAAAGCTAAAATTGGATCAAGATTTTTCCAGTATTGCAATGCATTGCTGGTCACCTTAGATTTTGTAAATCAGACCTAAAGGGCCAGATTCCATTACAATTTTATCCTACCTTTTCTCCTAGGTGATATTTTCATATCTTATCAATACAATGCATTTAAAGCCACTGGCAAGCAAGGAAATACTCAGAATATTTTTGGTCGTACTTTTTCATTGACTTTTTGGTAGTTTTTTTTTCAGGTGTAGAGTGGTGAAAATTGTATCTAACCATCTATACAGAAGATGAAAAATGATCACCTAGGAGAAAAAGTGAATCGGATCAGGCCCAAGGTGCATTAACATAGTTGCTGAGTAGATCTCATTTATACAGGTCTAAACTTATTTTTTAAACTAAAGGCAAACTGTTAAATACACACATACAAAGTATATGGTATGTGAAGAGACCTGAATCATCGCTATGATCTCTCTTCCTGTTTGGAAACTCACAGTGTAAGCCTGGAAGCAATGTGATTCCCAGTATGAGAGCTACTGTTTAAGAATAAGAGATAACAGTAGAGGGACTATTATATTGGTACCAGCTGTATATAGAAATACATGACTACACAATGTTTGTGGAACAGCTGTAAGTAAACTAAAAGGCTGCATGCAGAGAGTTTGTCATTTAATCAGAAGAGATCAGTACAAACGGGGGTTGTACCCGGAATTGGTTTTGGCTCATACAGGTTCTGGAAGGAGGGGGGGGGGGATAATACTACCATACTACGGCACCAGCAGTCACACTTGGCAATCATCTGTCATCTCTAAGGAGAGGGGGGGCAGTGGGAGGCGAAGGTTCAGTAGTGATGACCCAGTTCTTCATGAAAGAAACCTGCGTTGATGGCTGACACTGCTGAGAATCCTGATTTGCTGACATCTGGCATCTGTCAGTGCTGGACAAGGTGTTCCAGTTCAAAAGATGTAGTAGTGTTTATTTCTGTGGTGGGTCCCGACTCCTGGGCAGCATTCAGCAGGGCTGATCATGATAATCCGGCTGTCACAGAAGCATCCGGCTTCAGTGCCCCTTACTCCCAGTTTAGTGGTGGGCATCAGGGAGGAGCTGAGCCAGAGGTGTCCCTCTGCAGTAGTGGATGGATGGTGCCAGCATCCAGCAAGGTCAAAGATTTCCCAATTAGCCTTGGTGTCTTCCTACCTCAGTGGAGCCCCGACCTGCTGGGTAGCAGCAGTGGACTCCTCAAGGCCTGTACCTGCACAGACAACGGACCCAGGCAGTGACAAGGCAGTAAAAACTCCAGGTCCCAAAATCCCCACAACCCGCACCAGCATCCCAGGCTATACCAGACCACACTGCATAACTTCAGGAGGGAAAACAAGGAAAAAGACAGAATCTTGTGGGCATGGCTGCCAATTAAAGGCAACATCTTCCTGAAGAGCAGTTTAACAGTTTAAATTTTGATCATTACAGAATAATATATTTTCTTTTAGTTAACCTTTTGTGTTCAAGAAAACATTTCATTGCTACTTCTAAAAACATATTCAGATCAAAAGAAAAGAGGAAAATATTCTCATTTGAATTGAATAAGTTACTTTTGGCAACAAAACATCTGGAACCCAAAAAGGTGACCTGTAGAACATGCTTTTGTGTATGAATATAGCCTAACCTGGATGAATGATGGGATATTTTGCTCATTGCACTCTTCAATAAACCTTGAAACCTTGTCATTGTTTCCTTTATGTTCCCTCAGGTTGCCAACCATTCCAGCGTGATATTCTTTGTTATCTCAGACCTGGAATACATTGATTCTATGTACCAGTACTCTCTGGCATGGTTCATTAACCTGTACCTAAATGCTATTAAGAACAGTGAATGCTCACAGAAGCTTCAAGAAAGGATATCTAATCTCAATGACTATTTCAAAAACAGGTATGGAAAATTGTTTAGCTCTATTTATTTAGACTTTATTTAGACTTATCTCAATTTATTTTTTATCCTGTGTTTTCTCCTAGAATATAATTTTTTATTTTCTTTATAAAATAATGTTTTGCTCTTTGCAACTGAAAAAGTACATGAAAAAGTACTATCAAAAATATATTGAGTGTTTTCTTTCTGGCTGGTGGCTTAAAGGCCATAGCCCACTAGCAGCGGTTTTGCAATGCTTGCCAATCACTAGGGAACATCAAAGCACTGCACCAATGGATCAATATGCAAGCGGGTCCACAGCAGTGTTGCAATTTTGCGATCGCTTTACAAGGCAAGTGAGGGCCTTTTTTTGACTGCTCCAGGAATCACAGAGAAATTCGCAGTGCTTCCGCGATTTGGAAATTGCAACTAATTTCCCAATCTATACCCCGGACTCTAGTGGGTGCCTGGCCTAATGGAATTTTATTGACAAGGTGTAAAAATATCCCCTGGGAGAAAATTCAAGAGATAAAGTGAATTCAATAGGGGACAAGACCCATATGCAATTAACTTTTTTTTTTCCTCCTAAGTGATATTTTCAAACTTGTCAATAAAATGCCTTTTAAACCACCAGCAAGCAAGAACATACTCTGAATCATTTTGATAGTACTTTTTCAACTGCTTTTTGTCCCTTTTTAAATTGCTGAAAAAATATTTTAAACAGAAGATGAAAAATTATCTCCAAGGAGAAATCTCAGGAGAAAAAGTTAATTGCATATTGCCCAAAGTGTGAAAACTCACAAACATTATCATACAATTCACATTTCAACACTTAAATATAAGTGGTAAACTTCTCTTATAACATCACAAAGTGAAATGTTGGGTTACCAAAAAGTACATACCATCACATCTAAGATGAAATATGACTGAGCTATTTGTGTGGTAGACACTAGATATATTGCCTTAACATTTTCACCTTCTCCAATCTTTTTCTGTATCCTCCCTGCTTTTATTATTCTCCTCTCACATTACTAGTCCTCTTACTTTTCTCTCCCATTCTCATTCATTCTTTTCCCCATTAACTCAATTTGTGCTTGTGTCTAGATGACTGGTGCAGCAAATGGATCTGTCATGCATTGTGAAAGATGGACTCCTTGTACACTACTTAAACTCAAGTGCTGGAGAGGAAGCTTAGCATACTTCCTGCCCAAAATTAAAAAACTGATTAGTACTTTGAGAGAGTCCTTCACAGTGAATGACAGCTCTCTCAATACTGCTGCATCTCCTACATGGATTTAATTAACACTCCTGTAGGTGGATGTAGAACTGGAACATTTCGCAGAAGACCCAATACTGAGGCTTAGCGATCCTATTGAAAATCATTATTGCTCTATTAAAGATTATTATTGCTCTTTGCACAACATGATTTAATTCCTGGAAAGCAGGCTTTTTTTAATATACCAATAAAAGAATGCATCTGGACAAGAAGCCAATCACAAATGAATTTAATAGGCATTTTCTTGGTGTCTCAAAGAAATAAAGTGGAAATATGCATACCGTTAGATATAGTCCTTTATTTACTGTGAAAGGTTACCAAACATTTCAGCCTGTTTTCAATTTTACTTGCCTGCTAGACTGTTGCTAGGATGATGTTTAAAGCAAGGACAGGACAGTCTCTCAGTATCATCTTCCTGCTTTACGTGCCAATAGTTACTGGAAAGGCTGAACAAATTTTCTTGTGTTTTCAGGCGTAAAAAAAGTCTAATGAGAGAAACTGTTCCCATGGACACTGTCTCTTCACTGCCTGTCTTTCCTGTATCTAAAGGGAAATGCCATATAAGAATGTAACAAGTATTGATTCCGCTTCACTTTCAATAACAAATGCTATATTTTTCCAGATTATAATTAAGCACATAGAAAGCAAGGCTCATTTAAAGAGGAATGTCAGGTTGTCTGCAGTGTTGCTCCATGACAGAGTGTAATTATCATTATTTTTATCACACATTTATAAGCAGCACTTTATAGAGTGTGGTAAAGTATGTCACTATCTGTTCATCAAAGGGGCTCACAATCTAATGTGCCTAGCAGAGTCATAATTCCATATCATAGTCCAATGTCAGTGTGGTAGTAAGCCAGTCAACCTATTAGTATGTTGTGGGGATTTAGGAGGAAACTAGAATGCTCCAGTAGAACATACAAACTCCATACAGATAGTGTCCTGGCCAAGAATCACACCAGAAACTCTAGCAACTGCAAGGTGAGAGTATTAGCCACTCAGCTATCCTTTTTAATTCTAAAGTACATAAATACAAATATGATACCCAAACTATATTATATTTATCCAAACGCATTAGATCCCATTCAAAACATGCAGAGTGATCTAACCTAAACAGCAGTACAAGAAAAAATCATTACAAAATGGCATAAGGATGGTGCAAAAAGTGATAACCAAATGCCTTTATTAGACAACAACTTTATTTGGTCCAAAAGCCATATCAAATCATAGTAGGGATGATGATCTGAATCTCACAAAATTCTTAAATTCTGTGTGTTGGCCTTTCTGAATTGAAATACAATAATACATGCGTATTTAAGAGTTTTGTAAATTTGTTTTTAAAAGAAAGCCTATGACACAGACTTTCCTGGTTAATTCAGGGTACCCTGAGGGTGGCAAAGCCCCCTCCGTCCTCCACAGCGTACCCTTTTCTAAGGTTATAGACAAGGTGCTTATCCCCACCTCCGGTGCCCGGGGGAGGGAGGCACTAGCTTAGGAGATATGTGCCCCTAGTGCTTGGTTTTAATGCTGGAGATGAAGAAAATATTGTATAGAATCAGATGAGAGGTTCTGTTTTTAGTGTTAGGAAATAGAGTAGCAAGTGGTTAGGTTTAAAAGCTAGATGTAATGCGTTAAGCATGAAGAAGTGGTTTTGGGTTAGGGATCAAGGAGTTATTTACTATTGTGGGTAGATTTGCACCAAAATTGCCAACAGAAGTGCTGTTTCAAAGTTAAAGTAGCAGAGTACCAGCATTTGCAATTTGCCAGTAGTCTTGCTATGTTTACATTTGCCCCTCCTTATCAGTAAAACTCTATATTTTGATTATGACACAATGCTTTGACATGAGGCGTGTAGCCAAATTAAATCATAAATCTAGGTCTGCTTTATTAGTGTGAAAAGGTGAAAGATTTATTTTGTCTTGACAAATGGAATAACAATTTAAAAAAAAAAGAAAAAAAAAAAAAAGAAAGCTGTATGTCACTACAGAATGGAGTAAAATCAATGAAACATTATGATGCTCCTTTCCAGATGTTGCATCATATTGATCATGTTAGTTCTATCAGTAAATGTAGTTTTTACATTACAGAACGTGACTTAATGTTTCTATCTTCCAGTTCTGAAAGTATAAATATATATATTATTATTATAATTTAGTATTTAGTATTATTATTTAGTATTTATATAGCGCCGACATCTTCCGCAGCGCTGTATAGAGTATATAGTCTTGTTACTAACTGTCCCTCAGAGGAGCTCACAATCTAGTCTCTACTATAGTCATAGGTCTATGTATGCATTGTGTATGTATCGTAGTCTAGGGCCAATTTTAGGGGGAAGTCAATTAACTTATCTGTATGTTTTTGGGATGTGAGAGGAAACCGGAGTACCCAGAGGAAACCTTTGCAGACACGGGGAGAACATACAAACTCCTTGCAGATGTTGACCTGGCTGGGATTCAAATCGGGGACCCAGCATTGAAAAGCGAGAGCGCTAACCACTATGCCACCGTGCCGCCCCGTATACAGTATTATCTGTACTTAAAGGGACTCCGAGCTCTAATTAAAATCAAAATCTGAACTTACCTTGGGTTTTCTCCAGCCCACCGTAGGTCGGGAGGTCCCTCGACGTCCATCTGGCTCTTCTCCCAGGGCTTGGTCAGAAATGGCTCCCGGCGTCACTGAGCCCGAGTGTCGGGCTCCTCTTCCTGAAAGGTTACGTCAGTTGTCACCACGCCGGCCGCCTCATGTCATCACAGTGGCCGACGTGACAGTACTGCGCATGCACAGTTTAATCGCGCATGCGCCATACTGTCACGTCAGCCTCCGTCATGACGACTGACATCAGCTTTCAGGAAGAGGAGCCCAACACTTGGGCCCAGTGTCGCCGGGAGCCGCCGGGGAGCCATTTCTGACCAGGCCCTAGGAGAAGAGCCAGATGGACGTCGAGGGACCTTCCGACCTACGGTGGGCTGGAGAAAGCCCCAGGTAAGTTCAGATTTCGATTTTAATTAGAGCTCGGAGTCCCTTTAAACAACAAATGCACATGTACATTCAGTCCATACATTTCCATTTTTTATTCATGAGGGTGGAGTAACATGGAGACAGAAAGTTGTTTACATTTGTTCAGCATTTGCACCATCTCCTTCCTCTGTCCACTGATGTGGTGCTTGACATTATTTTTAGTTTTGAAACTAGAAAAACACCTAGTTACTCGGCCCACTGTAGGGGTTGCAGATTAGGTTTTTAGAAAGAGATGTTTAATCAAACAGACATTTCAGAGTTCACAAAAAGCCCCTCAGAGAAAAATATCTCACTGCATTTATATGATTAATAATGTAAGTATATCCCCTTTAACACAGGGAGATAGGTAGTGGATGCTTCGTATCTACTGAAGTCAGCCTTTGTGATTCACCAACACCAGTCTGTAGTTCTGTAAAAGCTTTTTATGCACTTTTTATATTTTGTACAGTAAACAGGAAACAAAACATTAAAAAAAGAATTGGAACTGGATGGGCTACTCACTAAACCTAATATTAGGTATTCTTTGTTAAAAGGTCCAAACCTGAAGTTTGGTTCACAAAAAAAAAAGAAATGAACAGCACAGTTTACCCTATTAGTCAGCCCAGCACAGAGCATGTGCTCTTATGGATCAGACAGATTCCAGACTGAGCTAATCAGCCTTTTATTACCCTCCTGATCACACATTCAGGATGAACAGCAAATCCTGGTGTGGATTTCTTTCCACACATGAGCACTTGTCTCTGGGAGGTCACAAAATCCCAGAGTGCAGATGAGAGAAATCTGTGACATATATTATTCCTCTAATCAAACACACACCCCCCCCTTTCTCTCTCTCTCTCTCTCTCTCTCTCTCTCCCCTCTCTCTCTCTCTCTCCCCTCTCTCTCTCTCTCTCTCTCTCCCCTCTCTCTCTCTCCTCTCTCTCTCTCCTCTCTCTCTCTCTCTCTCTCTCGCACGCACACACACACCTTTTAGGAGGATTTGATGCACCAGTCTTATAAATACTTTCTTACCACTGAAATTACTACTAGGAGCAGCTCCAATGTTTGAATTACCATATAAAAATAAAGAAAGCAGGAACTGCTCTCACGGAAGTGAAAAAAAACAACCTTTCAGACATGGACGCTGCCCCTTCTTCTTATTACAACATTTCTCCTTTAAAAACATCACCAGCTGTGATGGGCCTAGCCAGGGAATGACCCATTTAATCCCCTGTTATACATAAAACACACTAAAGAGCTTTTGGGCACGTGTGAATATCAATAATAATTAGAAGTTCTTAATGTATAACGTATATGTTTGGCATAGCTTTCTTTAGCATTAGGTTATGATAAAAGTCAGTAAATGCATTGTATGTTAGCAACATCTCCACCTTCTATTTGCTTCATGCCCCCCATTAGATTAGTATCATACAATTCAGAGATCTCTGTCTCTCTATCATAGATACACATAGATACATAGAACTCCCCATCCTTTATTCATCTGGATATACCAACTGTACTACCTCACCTACACACAAGCTCACCAGTGTTGTGTCTGCTCCGGTGTACTGCAATATATTCCGATCCAAGCACCTTACAGCTCATCCTGCCCAGAATCTTACATCAAAAACCTTTTGTAACGATCGGTGTAACACAGAGAGGATCTGATTACCGGTGATCTGCAGTATCACAGAGAATGCAGATATATACCAGATTATTGATGATCTGCAGTATCACCGATAATCAGATATATCTCTAACCTCTGAACACCTGAGAGATAAGAGTGTTTTGGTGCAACAGTAATACTTTGAGGAGCGCACCTGGAAGGCAGGTGTAAGAGCAGGTAGGAATACTGCTTGGCAACTGGTTCCTTCCGTAGTCTGGACTCTCCCCGGGGAGGAGTCAGACAGTGAGTGGGAAGGACAGAACGTGAGTGACACTAATGGAGAAGTGTCACTGACAGATCTGTGAACTATCTCCTATCAGGAGAGATAGTTCTCGAGGTCGGACAAGCCAGGTCGTAACACATGGACAGATAAAGTACAGAGACAGGATGCAGATGCAGAATCCAGAGACTAGCCGAGTTTTGGCAACAGAGTATCAGAGAGACAAAGGTACAAAATCAGAGATCAGAAGAATGGTCAGGGAAGCAGAAGGTCATAACAAATAATCAACAATGTCTAAGCTAAGGTGTGAGTTCCTTGGCCATCAACACCTTTGGAAACTGGTCTAATAAACACAGATACAGACAAGGTCTGAGTGCTACCACGTAGTGATCGCAACGGCAGACAACCAGCAAATGCCCAGCCACCAGTATATATAGTTCAGCGCTCTCCAGCGCCTCCCCCAAGTGTTGGACCAATGGAAACTGTTTCTGGCGTCAGCTGACCAGCCTGGTCAGCTGATCCCCCACTGACTGGCATAAAGCTCTTCCTCTCAGCGCGCGCGCGCGTCCACCTAAACCTATGTGGACTGCAGCTCCCAGCCACACCAGAACTTTGCTGTGAAATGCCCGCTGCGCTGCACGCGGAATCCGCCGCTATGCCAGCAGTTCCTCCGCGTTCAGGCAGACACAAAGACGAGTGAGCACATGCATCAGTTGTCGCGCTGGACGTGGAATCCGCCGCCTTGCCAGAAGTGCATGCGGCGGTGGTTCCGCGTTTTCTCACACCTTTCCTAGATCAATTTTTATCTTTCTTTTGCTCTACATTAAATCCCTTTGTGATGTCCTTTCCAGATCTAAACAATATAAATGGTCACTCATCTGGAGATTATGGCCCTTATGCAATCCACTTTTTCTCCTGTGTTTTTTGTACTAGGTGATATTTTCACTTTGCCAATAAAATGCCTTTTCAGGTACCAGCAAACAAGAAAATACTGAAAAGTTTCAAGATTTGATAGGACGTTTTCATCTACTTTGGTACTTATTAAATTTTTAAGTGCTGAAAAGTTATTTTCAAAATTTGAAATAAACTACGTTTTAGGAAACAAACCAGGAGAAAAACGTACTGAATATGGGCCTACGTGAGATAAGTTGGCAGTTACAATTTAAGATTGATTCACACTAGGTCTGCTGCTGGACCATTTCCTTGAACTCATGGCAGCGTACCACCAGACATGTAGAATGGGCCCATGCTTTTCTATGGGATACAGGTTGGACCATTGCAATGCTGCATAAACATTATCGACCTTAACATTAATGAATAGTAAACTTGTCCAATGCGAGCCCTTTCACTGGACTGGATACAGCACATTGGGTACACAATGTGTACTGCTTCAGCTGGTCCATCATAGTGTGGACCAACCTTTATTTCACATTATCTTCAGTTGTGCGACAATGTACAGTATATTGTTTAGTAATGTGATTACAGTACCTGTTCATTAGAGCCCAAGGAAGCATTGCAGCAATGGCAAATGAGCTGCACTCTCATTGGCATTTAGAAGGAAAATGTATAGCTATTATGACAACTTCTAAAAGGTATGTGGAAAGCTGAAGCTAGACCATACGACTAGAGATGGCTCGAACCTCCGATTTTTGGTTTGCGAACTTTCGCGGAAGCTTCGGTTCGCGCTAACTTTCGCGAAACACAATAGACTTCAATGGGGAGGCGAACTTTAAAAACTAGAAACACTTATGCTGGCCAGAAAAGTAATGGAAAACATGTTTCAAGGGGTCTAACACCTCCAGGTGGCAGAGTGGGATACATGCCAAAAGTCTGAGAGAAAAATCTGGATTTGACGCAAATCAGCATTTTAAGGGCAAAAATCACATTGAATGCTAAATTGCAGGCCTAACGTACTTTAAAACATCTTGCATGTGTTTACATCAATCAGGGAGTGCAATTAGAGTACTGCTTCACACTGACACACCAAACTCACTGTGTAACGCACCGGAAACAGCTGTTTGCGTAGTGACGGCCGGGCTGGACTGGTGCGCAACATGGCCAGAGTGCAGGCCGTGGCAGTTTTCCAGCCCATATGGTCACCGGCTGTGGTAGCTCAATGATAGAACAACAGTGCTCTGTCCAGCTGATCAAATTTGCTCTGTCCACAATGTAGCAACGACATTATTATCTTCTTGTATGTAGGTAGGCATAGGTAGGAGTCCCAGTATAGGTAGGTAGGCATAGGTAGGTGTCCCAGTAGTTAGCTAGGCATAGGTAGGAGACCCAATATAGGTAGGTAGGAATAGGTAGGTGTCCCAGTATAGGTAGGTGCCTCAGTAGTTAGCTAGGCATAGGTAGAAGACCCAGTATAGGTAGGTAGGCATAGGTAGGAGTCCCAGTATAGGTAGGTAGGCATAGGTAGGAGTCCCAGTATAGGTAGGTAGGCATAGGTAGGTTCCTCAGTAGTTAGCTAGGCATAGGTAGGAGACCCAGTATAGGTAGGTAGGCATAGGTAGGTGTCCCAGTAGTTAGCTAGGCATAGGTAGGAGTCCCAGTATAGGTAGGTAGGCATATGTAGGTCCCCTAGTATAGGTAGGTAGGCATAGGTAGGTGTCCCCATATAGGTAAGTGCCCCAGTAGTTAGGTAGGCATAGGTAGGTGTCCCAGTATAGATAGTTAGGCAGGGCCTGGCTGGCACAGTAATAACAATTACCAAGGTCCAGCTGCAACAAATAGGGCTGTATAATGTCAGTGTCAGTGAGCAACACAAAAAAAAACACACCAGGAGAACATTAGCTCTCAAAAGAGCTGTTGAGGGGTGCTATTTTAGCAATAAGAATCAGCCAGGAGCAAGCTATAAAGCCAAGAGCCTAACTAATCTTTCCCTAGGAGAAACAGTCTGAAGCAGCTCGCCCTACTCTCACTATTGCAGGAACATGAGTGAGTGTAATGGCCGGCGGAGCCTGCCTTATATAAGGGGGGGGGAGTGGCTCCAGGACTGAGTGTAGCCTGATTGGCTACAATGTGCCTGCCGACTGTGATGTAGAGGGTCAAAGTTGACCCTAATGGAGCATTATGGGGCGAATCGAACTTCCGTGAAAGTTTGCCTTCGCCCGCGAACGCGAACCACCCAAAGTTCGTCTGTACCCGTCCGCCGGCGAACCGTTTGGGCCATCTCTACATACGACATAGATCTAAGTGTAAAGTCTAAAATATGTAACTGTAATGTACTGATTTACCCAGCGCTTGACACAGTCTCTTGGAGGCTGTCATTTTAATTATGGTGTTACCCATTGACAAAAAGTAGAAGTGATGTTCTTTAAGTCCAGTATTCAGTTACTATAAAGAGAAGATGACAAAGACAGTACTGCTCATGAAATAGAGATATCAGATAGACTCATGCTTGTTTTCAGAAATTACACACAGAATGATACTAGAAAAAAATGCCTTCAGTATAATAACACATAATAACACATATTGAGAAAATGAGTGGACCTTCACATGACATTCTAAATGTAACACCAATTTAATCTTTTTCTTTTTTTAGCATATATGAACATGTCTGCCGCTCCCTTTTTGAAAAGCACAAGTTGCTTTTTTCCTTTCTGCTGTGTGTGGGCTTACAGAGGAACAGAGGTATGGTCAGTAATGAAGAATGGCATTTTCTTCTCACTGGTGGAGTTGCACTAGAGATACCGCGACCCAACCCAGACCCCACATGGCTGAAGGACAAATTCTGGGGTGAAATTCTTCGACTCTCCACTTTAACAAGCTTCAGTGGACTGGATGATCATTTCTGCACAAACGTATGTAAATGTTGGTATTATTTGCATGTAGAAAAGAAAAAAAAATTTACAAAACCACATATGGCTAATATGTAAATAAGTTAAAAAATATTAGAGTGTTAAGAGCATGTCTAAAGCTGGACATGGACATCTGAGAACAGATAAATGTGAGGCTTGATTCAACCTCTAAAAAATATGAACATTCTGGATCATTAAAAAGATTTATTTACAAATAAAAAGAGAATATGGTGCACACAAACATAAGATATTTCCATTGCCAGCTTATCGTAGTAGTAGAGTGGTGGTCAAACAAGTTTCACCAACATTTCCATTCATAATGTTTGCTGCTAACAATGAACCTTATTCAATTCACTTTTTTTCCCTAACTTTTCTCCTAGGAGATCTTTTTGAATCTGTTAAATAACTTGTCAGCTCTCTGTAATTGAAAAACTGCAAAAAATAGGTGAACATAGGTGAAAAATGACTGTAAAAATAATTTTGAGTATCTTCTTACTTTTTGGTGGCTTAAAAATCATTTTACTTGATAAGGTGTGAAACTATCACTTAGCAGCCCCTTTGCACACTTGCACGCTGCATTGCATCACATTACTCTTCCCTGTTGCATCCCTGCTGCATGGACCATGCAAGTCTATGGAGACTAGCACACCTCACGCGTTGGGACGCAGTGTGCCGAAAGTATCCAAAATCGACTCAATACCAAAGCAAAGAGCATGCTGGGAACTGTAGTGCTTCTATGGAAGGGGAGGGGTATACTGTGGGCTGTGGTGCCTCTATGGGTGGGGGGTGCATGCTGGGAGCTGTTTGTTGTTTGCCCCTATGACTAGCACCTTAATTCTTACTGTCCCCCACCCTGGCCGACTTATTCACCCTGAACATTCACTCAGTCCTGGCTGCCCCCTCTATCCTTCCTTTCCTAACCCCAACCTGGATGATATCTACTCAACCTGACAACCTCTTCAGCTCTAACTGCTCTTCACCATCCTTATCCCCCCCCCCTCCTGTTGACCTCTCCCCCCTGACTGCCCCCTTAGTCCTGTCCCAATATATTCATACATATCCTCTGATGATACAGAAAAAAAACTTCTCTGCTGATTGCTGTAGTATTAAATTAAATAGATTGCACAAAAACTAAAAACACTTCCTATAAATTTAAGTAAATAAAAAAATAAAAAACCATGTAGACATGTAAAATAAAATGAGGAGATAACTGAGAGCCCAGTATTGTATGTTAATACACCAGGAGGTACAGAGGAAGTCAAGTGAAAATATACTCTCAAGTCAGGGTTACTCACAACTGACTGTTTGGGTCATCAATTTAGAGGTAAGTCCACCACTACCTTTCTTTTTAACCAGTTTTAATACATTTTATACTTGTTGGTGCCTCTGTTACATTAATTTTGCTACGTAGACAGGTAATTTAACTTGCACACTGAGATTCTTTTAAGCCAAGCTAAGTACCTCGCTTCACTAAAACATTTTTGATTTGATATTTTAGATAAGATCTTTTTTTGTTATTTTATAATGTATATTTATATAACACAAACTTTGATTTGACTGCATATTTGTTGGACTGAGTCATGTCTCATGCTGAGACTGAAAGTTGCCTTCTACAGAAGTGTCCTATTGAATTCACAGTTTGGCTTATATTTTCAATTGTTGATGTTGAAATTATTGGAATTGCTTAATGTGTAGCTTAATGTATAGCAGAGTTATAGAGTTTAGTTGACCATTTAATAACTAATAAAAAACACTTAAAGGGACTCTGAGCAGTGCAGTAACTATGGAAAGATGCATACCATTTTGAAGCTCTCTTTCTCCTCTTTCCAACGATATATAAACTGCCGCCCTATGCCTTTTCGTTTTCGCTATTTTCACGATCGAAATCGCAGCAGCTCCATTCAGCACAATGCAATGAAATACAAGGAACCCAGGGGGATATAATTACAAACATCATGCTGGTAGGTGTGAGGATATAATTAATTAGTTGTGGGTATGCCTAAAGGCATATCCACAGGCACTGCTCGGAGTCCCTTTAACACAGTTTTGCACCACCTTTGCAAATAATAATTAAGGTTCACAGTTAGCTATTCCTTTGCAGGAAGGTCTCAGATTGTTAACCGTATTACATTGTCATGTGTAAGACTACTTGCTAGCGTACAGCACAGCCTTTGCACACTGGATATAAAGTGAAGTCAACTTTTTCAAATAAGAAAATGGTATAGACAAGATCTCGGGGGGAGAGGCTGAGGCTTTGCCGCCAATCTCTCTTCCACAGCCCCCCCACATCATAGATTATGCAGGCTGTGGAGCCTCACATGGTCTTGGCTTCACATTTTGGCTTTACTAGCCTTCATGGATGGTAAGAGGTTAAAGATTGGTAGATACACTATCTGTAATTTAACCGCATTTTTTAAAAAAAATTGCTATCGGAACTTTAATATCAATTTTCACAAAAACTACAAGGTCTGTTTGGAAAAAAATCTTGCTCCCACTGTTCTCCTTAAAATACCCAGCAAATTGGTGATTCTAGAATGTACAGGGCTTTGCTATTAACTGCAAATTTTGACCCCTTTGACTTCAATGTAATTCAAATTCAGTAATTCAATTAAACCAAAAATCCTGACTTATTTGATCGATTGGCTGGCAAATTGAATGTAGAGCTATTCAACCAACACTATTAGTAGAGACATCTTTTTGGATTATACTGTGAGATGTGCAATTCGATTTTTGGTGACTAGGATTGTTATATTGATTGGATTAAACCATGGGATATTCTAGATTTCTAGAAGGATTTCTGCCCACATTGCAAGGCATCTTCAGTTTTAAGAACTGTGTGGGAAGGTATTGCCCATGGTGCAGAATCTCAAACATATCGACTCTGTCTGTCTGGCCAAAATCAGCCTGCATGTGGGGTAAGAGGTTAAAAGCTTAGGAATGAAATACACAGTTTTGTTGAATGTATGGTTCTTAACACTGGAGGGGTTCTTTGCAAGAAGATGAAATCTGCCTCACCCTGACACCTGACAAAATACCCATGCCCAGTATCGAGAACCAAAGGCTATTCAACAATTTGTCTCTCCAGGAGGAGGAAGGAATAATAGTATGAAGGAATTTATGGTAGAATCATGAACCCCCTTTCAGAGTTGAGGGTCTCCTTACCATTGATATCCACCACATCTCTACATTAGTGCCCTCTACAATGTCTCACAATGGGTTAGACCAAAACAATTTTTTTTAAACAAAAAAATGTACGTAACCACTTAAGGACCGTAACCACTAGTGACCAGGCTATTTTTTAGTAATTGGTGCTCTGCAGCTTTAAGAGCTTGCTGCAGAGCACTACATCGTAGCACACAAATGATTCCCCCCCCCCCTCCTCCCCTTTTCTGCCCACCAACAGGCCTTTGTGTTGGTTTGCTCTGATCTCTGCTGCAGGCAGTGTTTTTTTTTATATACATTTGTTTCATATTTTACAATAAAATTGTCCAGCCAGCCAATCACAGCAATCGGCTCTCATAGACATCAGCCTTTGAGAGACAATCACTCTCTGAGCCTCCAAGGAGTATCAGCCGAGCGTTATGGCTGTCCCCAGTACAGTGCTGCAGTAGATCGCAGCGCTATATAATGTAAATAGACGGCGCCATCTTTTTGCCATCTAACAGTCTCCTAGCGGCGATCACTGCTGGAAGACTGATGACAGAGCAAAGCTCCATCATTGAAGCAGGGATGCGCACATAGGGGTGCGATCCCCTGCAATCCGCCCCCAGGACTTCCCACCAATTGGCGTTGAGCGGTCCTGGGGCTGCCACCATGTTCAATTGGTGTGGAGCAGTCGGCCACAAGTTAATTGCGGTCAGAACCACCTAAACACAGTTGTGTGGCATCATATAGCCAAAGTTGCAAGTTTTGGTACTTTTGGAGCTGTAGCCAATTGCTACTGCTGCTGCACGTGGTTCTGTTGAAAGGATACAGTGGACATATGTGCAAATTTCCCTGTACACTATAGTGACCGGAGGGTGGCAAATCCACTAATTTACAAAATAAATGTACAGTGTAATGGCAAGCACTAACCCAAGTGGTCAATAACTCTGGCAGACAATCGGCAAATGTGTATTGTTAAAACAATAAAAATAATCATTTTTCAAAGGAGAGAAGAGTTTTACAAATTCTACTACAGTTACTTCTATTTTAGCTTCAATTAACATTATTTAATGTAAGAAATTTTAGCCAAGCTGTCCTGATTAAATAAGGATTTCATTGGCCATTACAACTTTAAAACATTAAAAGCTGCTACTTTGCTATTAAACACTCTGAACATAGATCTTCAAGTACATCTTTATCTATCTTGTAAAATCAATAAACAATCATTTCTGTCCAGTGTTTCAAGTAAAGATTATGTGATATAATTTGGGGGGATTAAATAAAAGTTTACACTCAGTAGGAAAATAATATATTTTATGACTTGCAGTAAGATTCACTTTTTCTAATTATCTGTTTAGACACTGCAGAGTAGTCTATTGCTGTTTCAGTTATTTGACAAGTGCCATATTCTTCCCATATGTTTATGAGCATATTTTCATAAACTATCATAGTTCTTTGAAGTTTTAGGCAAAATTGCTGAGTAAGAATACTTTCAAATGTAAACCAGGTTTCCTTGATCTGAAACAATATTCATAATTGTGGTGTAAAAAGCACATTGTCAGCAGGCAGATGAACCTCGTAAAATACATTATTCATGTTATGTTGTTGTTGTTTTTTAGGTGGTTGTGGGTGAAATTTGTAGTGCAGAAACAATGTGACAAAGTCTCTTCTTCCACTTGGGAGATGGCAGTGTCTTATCCTCCTCTGGAAGCCTCCAGTTCTTCCACAGGTGGAATAAGAGCGTGTCTCTAGCTGATCTGTGCCAAGCGTTTTTTTTTTTGTACAGTAAAGTTATAAAAAACAGAACAGATAACAGGGCCGATTTGCATAATTTTTTTTTTTGTTACATGCAGCTAGCACTTTGCTAGCTGCGTGTAACTTCCGATCGCCGCTGATCCGCCGCTACCCGCCGTGCCGCAGTCCCCCCCCAGACCCCTTGCGCAGCCTGGCCAATCAGTGCCAGGCAGCGCTGAGGGGTGGATCGGGACTCCCTCTGACGTCACGGCGTCGGTGACGTCATCGCGAGCGTCGCCATGGCGACGGAGAAAGCCAAGCAGGAGATCCCATTCTGAACGGAATCTCCTGCTTGCGCTGATCGCCGGAGGCGATCGGAGGGGGTGGGGGGATGCCGCTGCACAGCGGCTATTATGTAGCTAGCGCTAGGCTAGCTACATGATTTAAAAAAAAAAATTAAAAAAACTGCTGCGCCCCCTCCTGGGCGATGTAATTGTATCGCCCAGAGGGTTAAAAAGCAGCATCTGAATCAGAATCACTTGCAGTGTGCAAGAGGCTCACAATCTAATAATTCCTACCATAGTCATAGTCTAGAGTCAATTCATGTTTTGGGGGATTTTAGCAGCAGTTTTAGCAAATGCTTTCCTTACATGGAATAACAGGGTTGAATCATTGGAACTGATTCACGAAACTTTTCTTATAAATTCCTTTTTTTTTTTCTCACCTGGGGCCATATGCAATTCATTTTTTCTCCTGAGTTTTGTCCTATATGACTATTTCAGAATTTGTAAATAAAATACATTTTAAACTGCCAGCAAGCAAACAAATACTCAAAATAATTTTTACAGTATTGTTTCACCTACTTTTTGGTTCTTTTTTAATTGCAAAGTGCTAAAAAGTTATTTTAAATCAAAGATGAAAAATAATCTCCTAGGAGAAATCTCAGGAGAAAAAGTGAATTGCATATGGCCCTTGGGCCCATATGCAATTAACTTTTTATCCCGAGTTTTCTCCTAGGTGATATTTTTACATTTGTAAATAAAATGCCCTTTAAGCCACTAGAAAGCAAAAAAATACTCAAAATAATTTTGATAGTACTTTTTTGTACCTACTTTTGGTACTTTTTTAAATGAAAAGTGCTGAAAAGTTATTTTAAATTGAAGATGAAAAATTATCTTCTAGGAGAAAACTTAGGTGAAAAAGTGAATTGCATATGGCCCCTTGTCAATAAAATAACTTTTCAAAAATACCACTCAAAATAAATTGATTCTAAATACCTTAATTAGTAGTATTAGTTCTAATTTAAGTGTTGGTGCAGGTCTACCCGTATTGGTCCATTCTGAGAGGGTTGTTAAGATTTGAGTAAAAGTGACATTTTTCCCAAGCATCGGCATTCAAATCTAATAAACATACAACAAATTTTGGTGGGTTACCCCATAACACCTTGTGCTGGGACCTGGAATCCTATAAGAGAAGAAACGCTTAAAGATTCATTATTTAAAATGGGCCACAAATGTACCAGAAATGTTGCTTCAAGAATTCACTAAGTGATTACCAATGCATTCATTTTGACCAATCGGAATAATCAGCAGCAGCTAGGCCTCACAAGAAAATAATCAGAATTTTCTGCAGGGGCTTATTTGAATTTGCCCCACAGGGTCAAAATTTATGCCATAATAGAGCCCCCAAGTCATGCTTAAAAGAATATTCTGGTAGCAGCTTAGTAGCTCTTAATCCTTTGAGAAATCCAAATGAGATACATTCTATACAGTTCAGGGTATGTTAATCAAATTTGTTCATGTGAAATTTTGGTTATATGTGTTAATTTCATTTAAAAATCATGATATAACAAATAACCTAAAAATGGTGTAAATCATTTCTTAAGTGTAAATCATTTCTTAACATAATGATGGCTTTTCGTAAGTCAAGTACAGTCTATGGCCCTTTCTGCTCTGTTGTTCTTGCAGCATTCATAATCTTTTTTTTCTTAAAGCAAAACATATTTAACTTTCTACCACTTGGTTTTATTTGTCATGTTCTATGGATCTAAATAACATTGTTTTACTAATACAGTAACATTTACCTTGCTGGAAGGAGCTGCAGGATCTGTTGTCTCCGTTGCATTAATATTTGACATGTGTTTCAGTCACTAACAGGTTTTCTCTGCCTCTAAGCTTCCCTGACAGAAAAGGGCTTACATTTAAAGGGTGCAGGAAATGCAACCAGTGACTCAACACATTTGAACAGCTTTTCATTATATAAGTCAACAGAAAAAAGTTGTCTTCTCAAGACTGTATAAAAAGTGCAAAAAAACCTGTATGCAGGGAATTGTGATGTGTTTGGACAAGGCAATTTTTCTTGCTCTGTAATGAGCACCAGTTCTCCTGGGCTAAACAAGAACTTTGCAGAGGATTAGTTAGATTCAAAGGGATAATGATTGATATCTGTCAGTCCGACAGATTAATCAGTTATCAGGCAATTAATCATTACTTTCAAACTTGTTTTAGTTTTGCCCACAGGACCTAAACTTGATTTATAATCCTGTCTCTGGTATGTAATGGTCTTTGCAACGTATGCTCACCCATAGCGTTTGCTTGCAAAACTGTTCACAACTTGAGAAAAACGTAAGCAAATTATAGTACATTTTTTTTTGTGGGATTATTTTGTTTTTCATTTTTCTTTGTGATAAATAATAGATTTCATATTTGCAGTTTTTTATATATATACAGTTAGCTGAATCTAATTTGGAGCGTACGAGAGGAATCGGCGCAGGAGACTTGGGCGTAGGATACAGCCGGTATATGGCTGAACCTGATGCTGCACAAGTCCCGGCTGTATTAAATACTATTGCCCCTCCAGGCCGCCATGGATGGTAGGGAATGAAATAATTTGGCTTCCAGCAATTGCTGGAGGCCGGATTATAGTGTTTTATAAGTAACTTCAGCTCCGTCTTCTGACGGCACTGAAGTTACTCACTGCTGCGCCCAAGTCTCCTGCACTGGAATGAAAGTGTTCGTAATTTGGAAACTACTGTATACATTTTCTCTATTCCTAAAAATCATGGTTTGTCCATGCATACACCTTTTATTATTCTTAAATCCAGGAGTATTTGCCGTAACAATGATAGAGAGAGAGAGAGAAAAAAAAAACAGGACAGTTACAAATGATCATGAATGAAACATCAGAAGTATATCCAAACTTCAAGGCAATTGCTTCAAGGACATGCCATGGAGACCACAGCTTGAGCCTTTGCTTAGGTATATATTACAAAACATTAGGGATCAAAGCCATAATCAATAGATTAAATTATAGATTATTTTAAATTATTTTATGTCATTTTCTAACTAAAATGATATGATTTAGCAACTACAATTTAGTATTTCAAAGCTTGTGAATAGACAAGCATCTTCGTGACTAGGAGACCCCTTACTTAAGTGTTCTTTTGCATTCCTTAACAATCCATTCTCTCCTGTAGTGATGATGTTTCAGGTTTCTTACTAATTGGCTGCTAAAATGAGGTAAGTCAATGCATATCTCCATTGCTAGCCAACCTTTGAATTATATCCCAGCAATTTCACTTCTTTGCAGTTATATTGCTTAACTATTATTTCTAAAGATGTTTCTGCTTCTTTTATACTGCATGTACTTGTCTGTTATCATTTTTATTAGTATTTATGAACAGTACACTCCAGATTCTCAAAACAATCACACAGAAGAACCACCGGAGAGCCCCAGCCACCCAAATCCTGTGCACACACATCACAACCGCCGCACTAAGCCACAACCCTCACCTAGGGCCCATTTCAACTATGAAGCGATGTGAGTGCGGCTACCTAGCCGCATCGCATCACTTCCGCTGCCATTCGTGTCACTTCCGCTGCCATTCGTGTCACTTCCGCATCGGGAGATGCGGAAACGTATGGAGAGGACAGCAGGTGCATGCGGCTGTGCTAGAATCTGCAGCATGCTGCACATTCTCGGATCACTCTGCATGCAATGGAAACTGTTCCATTGCCATGCATTGGTTTCAGGACAACCGCGGTGCGATGCGGCTATGTAGCTGCATCGCACCGCATGCAATGGAAACGGGCCCCAAGCCTCTGCCCACAACTGCACCACCCAACCTAAGCTGCCACACAGGGTCCAGGCATACTTATAACCATCATTTAGTATATAGGATTCCTGGCAGATTGGCTATTGAGCAGCTGCTGCTTGCTAACTGTAGAGTTTAGCTGTCAACTGGCCTGTCTTTAATTCTATAGATAGCATTCAGAATTACAGGTACATGATGTCCTAAAATAAGTACAGCAGAGACAAGAAGCTCTAGGAGGAGATTTCAGGAATTACAATCTTTAAGGTGACAAGAGATCTACCGTAGTAGATAAGGCAGCAAATGCATATGTGGATAAGCATCTGAAGGGGGACTATGACAGATTGTGTGCTAGTTTGAAGAGGTACATTTTAAGGTTCATTTGAAAGTTTAAAGGCTTGTAGTTTGGTAGGCAAGATGTGTTAAAGAGTTCCAAAGGAGAGGTGAAGTTCCTGATAATTACTAGATGCAAGAGTTAAAGGAGAAGATCGAGATGGAAGATAGGAGGGTTTCATATGCAGAGGCAACATGGCAATCGGATTATATCTGGATGTTAGCGAGGACAATTTGTGGAGAGTTTATAAGAAAGGGTTAAGAGTTTGAACTGGATTTTCTGTGTAGCTACCAGCCAGTGAAGGGATTAACAGAAAGGGACGTCAACAGTCGAGTGGGAGAAAAGGTAGATATGGTGTACTGCACAGTTCAGTGTGAATGGAGCCTTGCTAATCTGTTTTTTGGTAAGTCGCAGAGTAGAATGTTACAGGCAAACAGGCGAAGGAGTTTGGAAAACAAAAATCTTATTGGTAACTTTTTGAAATGAGTGCATTAATCAATATCGCAACCCAAATTATATTCAGCATGCTGTTTTATTCTCTTTTACTGTTAAACCCAATTAACAAATGAAGCAAAATGAGAAAGAGAATTGTATATTCTCTTTATTGTCCCAGTCCAGCATACATTTTTAATAAAGATCTCCCTGTCTCCTACTCCTAAGAAACATAATAAAAGAATAAAGGTTTCATACAGTCTGTACATGTATATGATTTGGAGCCTACCAAAAATGCAGCTTAAACCAATGTAAGTATGGTGTCATAACAAAACTGCTGTATTACACTTTTCAATGTGCACAAATCACAAAAAGTTATCTCTAAGAATACTCTTACTTCTAAACAAGAAAACAAGACAAGAGATAATCTGAACACTGTAAACAATATAGATCAGAGACGTTGGAAGGAGCTGTGTCTGTAGCCCTAAACGAGACAGTTTTTCAAGTCGGCTGAGAACCAAACAATCATGAATCTACTTCTTGTCCTTATCCTTTATTTGTAACTATATTGCAATGTTTAAAAAGATAGTTGCAATTGGCAGTTCTACAGACTTTATGAAAGGACAACTGAAGTGAGAGAGATATGGAGGCTGCTATATTTATTTCCTTTTAAACAATACCAGTTGCCTGGCATCCTGTTGATCTTTCATGCATCATTAGTGTCTAAATCCCCCACCTGCAACAAGCATACAGTAAGTCCAGCCAGACTTCAGTCAAACATCTGATCTGCATGCTTGTTCAGGATCTATTGCTAAAAGTATTAGAGGCAGAGGATCAACAGGACAGCCAGGAAATTTGCATTGTTTAAAAGGAAGTAAACATGGCAGCCTTTGGTCTACATTAATGTTTTTGTTCCTTTGTACAGGGTGGCACATATAAAACTGTCCCTGGCTGCCTGCCATGAGCGTGAGTGTATATGGAGATGCCAGTCAGCCTGTCCCTGCACGCCTTATTTGTTTGGTGCTGTGTGTGTATGATTTATTAATGGAATACTCTCGATTAACTACTTAAGGACCACAGTGATTGAAATCTATGCTGTTTTGGTGGTTACCTGGCTGGCAAGGCGTAGATTTCAATCACTGCTGCAGTGCGCATCCTTTCCCTGCTGATGTCGCCGCTGAATCACCACCATGTCCCGTCGCAGCTCACTTGCTCTGCCTGTCTCTATGACGGCAGAGCCCTGTGAGCCGGTCAGGAGCCGATTTCATTGGCTCCTGGCCGTGTCTATCAATGTAAGCAACTCCCATAGGCAGAGGTGGCCTTAGAGTACGCGGGGCCTGGGGCAAGTGTCATATGCGGGGCCTAGAGATATATGCTGTGGATACACACGTTGTGGAAGCCCACACTCTGTATAGGTTAGATAGGTAGGTGCCTCCAGTATAGGTTAGATAGGTAGGTGCCCCAAAGTATAGATTAGATAGGTAGGTGCCCTGCAGTATAGATTAGATAGGTGCCTGCAGTATAGATTAGACAGGTAGGTGCCCTGCATTACATATTAGATAGGTAGGTAGGTACCCTGCAGTACAGATTAGACAGGTAGGTGCCCTGCATTACAGATTAGATAGGTAGGTAGGTACCCTGCAGTACAGATTAGATAGGAAGGTGCGTGCAGTATAGATTAGTTAGGTAGGTACCCCGCAGTATATATTAGATAGGTGCCTGCTGTATAGATTAGATAGATAGGTGCCCTGCAGTATAGATTAGACAGGTAGGTGCCCTGCAGTACAGATTAGATAGGTAGGTAGGTGCCCTGCAGTACAGATTAGATAGGAAGATGCCTGCAGTATCGATTAGTTAGGTAGGTACCCCGCAGTATAGATTAGATAGGTGCCTGCAGTATAGAGTAGGTAGGGTGGTGCCCTGCAGTACAGATTAGATAGATGCCTGCAGTATAGATTAGATAGATGGGTGCCAGCCTGCAGTATAGATTAGATAGGTGCCAGCCTGCAGTATAGATTAGATAGGAATGTGGCTGTAGTATAGATTAGATAGGTAAGTGCCTGCAGTATAGATTAGATAGGAAGGTGGCTGCAGTATAGATTAGATAGGTAGGTGCCTGCAGTATAGGTTAGATAGGAAGGTGGCTGCAGTATAGATTAGATAGGTGCCTGCAGTATAGAATAGATAGGTGCCTGCAGTATAGATTAAATAGGTGCCTGCAGTATAGAATAGATAGGTGCCTGCAGTATAGATTAAATAGGTGCCTGCAGTATAGATTAAATAGGTGCCTGCAGTATAGATTAGATATATAGGTGTCTGCAGTATAGGTTAGATAGGTGCCTGCAGTATAGATTAGATAGGTAGGTGCCTGCAGTATAGATTAGATAGGTGCCTGCAGTATAGATTAGATAGGTGCCAGCCTGCAATATAGGTTAAATAGGTGCCTGCAGTATAGGTTAGATAGGTGCCAGCCTGCAGTATAGATTAGATAGGTGCCAGCCTGCAGTATAGGTTAGATAGGTGCCAGCCTGCACTATAGGTTAGATAGGTGCCAGCCTGCAGTATAAGTTAGATAGGTGCCAGCCTGCAGTATAGATTAGATAGGTGCCAGCCTGCAGTATAGGTTAGATAGGTGCCAGCCTGCACTATAGGTTAGACAGGTGCCAGCCTGCAGTATAGATTAGATAGGTGCCAGCCTGCAGTATAGGTTAGATAGGTTCCTGCAGTATAGATTAGATAGGTGCCAGCCTGCAGTATAGGTTAGATAGGTGCCAGCCTGCAGTATAGGTTAGATAGGTGCCAGCCTGCAGTATAGGTTAGATAGGTGCCTGCCTGCAGTATAGGTTAGATAGGTGCCTGCAGTATAGATTAGATAGGTAGATGCCCTGCAGTATAGATTAGATAGGTAGGTGCCCCGCAGTACAGGTTAGATAGCAAGGTGGCTGCAGTGCTGGGGAGAGCAAAAACTCACGTGTCTCCGATGCTCCAGCTACCATCTATTTCCTCTTCCAGCATCGCATCTGTGTATTGGTAACAGTGCCCCCCTGTGGTGACATGTGGTCACGTCATCATAGGGGGCACTGTTACCAATACACAAATGCTGGGAGAGGAAATAGATGGTAGCTGGAGCTTTAGAGACACGTGAGTTTTGCCCGCTCTCCTCAGCACTGCAGAGGGTGCGGGGCCTGGGGCGATTGCCCCACTTGCCACCCCCAAAGGCCGGCTCTGCCCATAGGCTTACATTAATAGACATGGTCAGGAGCCAGAGAAAGCGGCTCCTGACCAGCTCACATGACTCTGCCGTCATAGAGACGGCAGAGAGGATGTCCTACGGATCCCGGCGTGTGGCGGTGATGGTGGGTATATGCATCGATTTGCCGGGATTCCATTGTTATTGTACCATCGATGTCTGGTTCTTAAGCTGGTAGTGGTTAAAGCATTTTTTTTTAAATGCTGTATGTTAGGGCACACATTACCAGTACTAGGAGCACTTTCCTTCCTCACACAGCTCTTCCTCTCTGCTGTAAAATCATCTGTCAGTTTTAGATACAAAAGTGTCGGGCTCTTAAAAGGCCAGACCATGTTCCTGCACGGGGGTTGCTATTAACTCCTCAATGTATAGTTTAAAGGACCAGTGTCACAAATGGTTATTTTATTCAAATAGTTACCTTAAGTGCTGGTGTAATAAGATTAGAGGTAACCAGCATTTATTTTTTTATAATGTGCAGCATGAGTAATAAAAACTTACATTACTCATTCAACACACGCACGCACGCACGCACGCACGCACGCACGCACGCACACACACACACACACACACACACACACACACTGTATTGGCAACCTCTAATCTTATTACACCAGCACTTAAGGTAACTATTTGAAAGAATAACCATTTGTAACACTGGTCCTTTAATAATCACCTTTCTGAAAGAATCTTATTCAGATGGTGGTAAGGGGGTTAAAGATTCCAGCAATGTGTGTTCCTTGTCTTCTGTTCTCTGACTGATGTTCAGTCAGGAATGGTGTATACACATCTCCCTGCTAGTTATATTTCAGCAATATTAGAGCTCATCTAGTTACCTGTTACCTCATCAGATCAGCCTCCTCATGTCTCCTGCATGCTGTGACACAGTAAAGTATATTTGTGAGCTGTGTGAGGAATTAAGGATTTTTTTTAAGCAGGGAGAGAGGAAGGGGGAACTGGGTGAATAAATAAAGTGCCCCTAGCACTAGTGGTAATGTGTACCCTAATATAGAGTATTAAAAAAAATTTTTGATTGATAGTGCTCCATTAAGCCTCTGGTGCTTGTATTCACTGTCGTATGAAAGCATTACCCATATGGCAGAGAATACAGGTGACAGAGGCTTCAGTCAAAACCGCACACACAGCACAAATCGAGTAAAGTGGCACAGGGGATGGACTGACTGACATCTGTCTATACAGTATGTCTAAATACTCATGCACATAAGACAGGCATTCGAGGCTGGTTTGATATGCACCACCCTGTATTTATATAAGCTTTTCTCAGCTTTGCAAGAGGAGAGAGAGTGGATATAAAAGTGAAAGTCCAAATCCAAAAAAGCTTTATTGGCAGGACCAAATACATTTAGCATTGCCAAAGCAAAACATTAGTGTTAGCCTGGGAGGGGGTGGTTGTAGGATTATAGGCATGGGAAGGGTATAGGTGACAGTATAAGGAGTATATAGTTCATAGGGGTGGCGGAATGGTATACAGGGTATACAGTCCATGGGGTATCATGTTCCTCTCAATTGGTGGCAGGTAGTGACATATTGGGCCGTTATTTGCATCGTTATCTCCTCTTCCCCCAGTAGGATGTAGAGTTTCCTTTCCTTATCTGTGGAGGTGAAATCCGGGATGTGGACAGAGAGAGTCTCTGGCAGTGGGCAGTCCTCACAAGTACAGGCAAACAAAAATGTCAGAAAGTCCTCACAGTTGTATATTTGCTGCAGTGTAGCAAGAAGTGGGCCTCATCCTCCAGGGCCAGGACAAACAAAAATGACACAATCTTCATTCATAATTGCATATGAAATTGGTTGAAAAAACCAACCAAGTTCAATCAGAAGGAGAAAAAAACCCACTGTCCTGAACCCGATGCTCCTTGATCCAGGGGAAGGCAAAAAAAAAATCCTTACAAGGCCTGGGCCAATTAGCCTTAAAATGTTTTTAAATAACTGTAATTTGAATTAGTAATGCCTACAGCCAACTTTTACAGATCTACAAGCACAGTCATGTTTTTTTGTTCCAGCTAAGTAACATGGATGTATAATGTACTGTCTTGTAGTCATTTGGTCATTAAAGGCAAAAGTGGTACTTCTGAAGCCTGTTCTGACACTATTCAGATATAATGCAGGTTTGTTTTTTTTACTCACATAAAAACATTACACTTAAAGGGAACCTTAACTGTAAAAAAAATGAGTTTTACTTACCAGGGGCATCTACCAGCCCCCTGCAGCCATCCTGTGCCCTTGCAGTCACTCATGGCTCCTCTGGTCCCCGTACGTAAAAACGGACGCATGGCGGCCGGCTGATTCCCAGTCAGCAAAAATGAAACTAGCTGGCAGCGGGGGACCAGAGGAGCCATGAGTGACTGCGAGGGCATAGGATGGCTGCAGGGGGCTGGTAGATGCCCCAGGTAAGTAAAACTCGTTTTTTTTTTACAGTTAAGGTTCCCTTTAATGCTGTCGTCTCTTTGGAAGTGTGCAAAGTGAAGAAAAAAAAACTTGGAACAGTTCCGTAACACAACTGATTTCTTATTTTAGTTTTAATATTAAGATTGAACATTAAGCCAGGGGAGAAAATCTTAATTACATTTTTGCATGTGGAGAGTATTTATTGCCCTCCTTACTCTGTAATTAATGTGCACAATGTGCAGAGCCGGCCTTTGGGGGGGGCAAGTGGGGCGATCGCCCCAGGCCCCGCTCCTGAAGAAGGCCCCGCACCCTCTGAGACTGGAGAGCCTAGATATAGGGAAAGTTTCCGAGGCTCTGTTCTGCCGCACATTGATTTTATATCTGTACTCTAGCAGGCACAGATGACCACGGGCAGCGCAGCGGTGAAGGGAGACTCTAGCCAATAAGAGCAGCATAAGCTTCCCTCAGCCAATCGTAGTGCTGCTGAAATCAGCCACTGGGAGACCTCCTCTCGCAGTGGCTGACCTCAGCAGCACTACGATTGGCTGACAGCGTTTGAAAACAGTGCCGGGAATGTCAGAGCACTGCAGGAGTGGGCTCACTATGGCTGCGTGTCTCAGAAGAAGCTGCAGGGCTGGGGATTCTGTCACATGCAGCTGCAGGGAGGCAGAGAGGAGAGAGGCTTCCTCGTGTTATCAGCCTGCTCTCTGCCCGCCGCTATTACACAGTGACTTGGAACGAGCGGCTCCAGCTGGTCTGGCTGATGGCTACTGAATGCTGGGAGCAGATTCCTTCACAGGTCAGGTCAGAGGATCAAGTTCATCACAGTGCATGGCAGTGTGCAGGGACCAGCCTTTGAAGTGGACGCTGCAGGAGTGACAAGTTGCTGGAGAGTGGTGAGGTAAACCTTGTGTAAACAGCTCTGCTAAACTATTATTTGCTCCAGATTGGTTTTTCTACCTGATGTTATCAAAGCACAATTTAAATTCCCTCACATGCTAACTAACTACATTTACACTTGATCCATGTGAAGTCTGTACCAGGTTGTTCACATCTGTGGTAACGGTTTCTTTATCTCACCTCCGTGGCGTTACATTTCTGCGCCATACATCTGTGGCATAAGAATTCAGCATCTTACATCTGTGACGTCATGATTCTGCATCTCACATCTGTGGCATAACTATTCTGCATCTCACATCCGTGGCATAACGATTCTGCATCTCACATCTGTGGCATAACTATTCTGCATCTCACATCCGTGGCATAACGATTCTGCATCTCACATCTGTGGCATAACTATTCTGCATCTCACATCTGTGGCATAACTATTCTGCATCTCACATCCGTGGCATAACGATTCTGCATCTCACATCTGTGGCATAACTATTCTGCATCTCACATCTGTGGCATAACTATTCTGCATCTCACATCCGTGGCATAACGATTCTGCATCTCACATCCGTGGCATAACGATTCTGCATCTCACATCTGTGGCATAACTATTCTGCATCTCACATCTGTGGCATAACTATTCTGCATCTCACATCCGTGGCATAACGATTCTGCATCTCACATCTGTGGCATAACTATTCTGCATCTCACATCTGTGGCATAACTATTCTGCATCTCACATCCGTGGCATAACGATTCTGCATCTCACATCTGTGGCATAACGATTCTGCATCTCACATCCGTGGCATAACGATTCTGCATCTCACATCTGTGGCATAATGATTCTGCATCTCACATCTGTGGCATAATGATTCTGCATCTCACATCTGTGGCATAATGATTCTACATCTCACATCTGTGGCATAACGATTCTGCATCTTACATCTGTGGCATAACGATTCTGCATCTCACATCTGTGGCATAACGTTTCTGCATCTCACATCCGTGGCATAACGATTCTGCATCTCACATCTGTGGCATAACGATTCTGCATCTCACATCTGTGGCATAACGATTCTGCATCTCACATCTGTGGCATAACGATTCTGCATCTCACATCTGTGGCATAACGATTCTGCATCTCACATCTGTGGCATAACAATTCTGCATCTCACATCTGTGGCATAACGATTCTGCATCTCACATCCGTGGCATAACGATTCTGCATCTCACATCCGTGGCATAACGATTCTGCATCTCACATCCGTAGCATAACGATTCTGCATCTCACATCTGTGGCATAACGTTTCTGCATCTCACATCCGTGGCATAACGATTCTGCATCTCACATCTGTGGCATAACAATTCTGCATCTCACATCTGTGGCATAACGATTCTGCATCTCACATCCGTAGCATAACGATTCTGCATCTCACATCCGTGGCATAAAGATTCTGCATCTCACATCTGTGGCATAATGATTCTGCATCTCACATCAGTAGCATACCGATTCTGCATCCTCACATCTGTGGCATAACAATTCTGCATCTCACATCCGTAGCATAACGATTCTGCATCTCACATCCGTAGCATAACGATTCTGCATCTCACATCTGTGGCATAACAATTCTGCATCTCACATCTGTGGCATAACGATTCTGCATCTCACGTTGTGGAGTAACGTTTCTACATGCTACATCGGTGGTGTAACGTTTCTGTTTTTTACATCTGTGGCGTATTTGGTGCAATCTTTGGAAATATTGCCTTATTATATGTGTTTTTTTTTGGGGGGGGGGGAGGAGGGGGGGTGGTAAATGTCTTATTGCCCTATCTAACCTATACTGGGGGCACCTACCTATCCAACTTATACTGGGGGCACCTACCTATCTAACCTATAGTGTGTGTGTGTGTGTGTGTGTGTGTGTGTGTGTGTGTGTGTGTACAGTGTGTGTGTGTGTACAGTGTGTGTGTGTACAGTGTGTGTGTGTACAGTGTGTGTGTGTACAGTGTGTGTGTGTGTGTGTGTGTGTGTGTGTGTGTGTGTGTGTGTGTGTGTGTGTGTGTGTGTGTGTGTGTGTTTACAGCATGTAGACGTGTAGCCACAGCATATGTCTCTAGGCCCCGCATATGACACTTGCCCCAGGCCCCGCATACTCTAAGGCCGCCTCTGACAATGTGAAGTGAAAGCATCTTCAATTTGTAGGGCCTTCAAATCATGGTAGTCCTGTTCTAATGAGTGCCATGGTGCCTACAGCCTCTGTATAAAGCAAACACTGCTGAAGTGATTGTAACATTTTCCTTCACCTGTGTAATTTTGTTGTAGAAGTGGCTGCTTAGTTTCAATTAAGCAATGCAGAGGCTTATTAAAGTGAACCTGGGTCCCAATCTTGTATGTGAAGGAAACCTGTGAAATCATGATACATCTTGCTATCTTATAATTGCTCTATCTCTGACTTCAATGTGTATTTATTTGATCTGAATTTGCCTTTTATCATACGTATGTAGAAAGAGGCAAATGTTGTGGGGGGTGCTCCGGAGGGACCGCCAGCAGAAATCTGATCTAATATCAATCACACCACTAGCTCAACTAGCTTTGTATTGCTTAAAAGAAACCAGAGGTGAGAAACATATGGAGGATGCCATATGTATTTCCTTTTAAACTATATTTGCCTGGCCAGGGTAGTTTCTAGGCTAAATTGCACCCAGGGTTGAGGGTGTAAAAAAAACATTGGTAATTGAAATTACCAATATTTCACTGTACTGGAACCCATTCTCACATGAACCTTCCCCTCCTAGTGCCTAAAACTACCCCCCCACATAATTCCTGACTAACCCCTCCTCCCCAAACTCTAACCCTAATGCCCAAACTACCACTGTTTGTAGATACACAATAGAATAGAAAATTGGCTCCTCTAATAGTTCTGATGGTAGTATCTTAGCAGCTACTACTACAATATCAAGCACCCAACTCACCCAATTACTGATAATTAGCATAAGAATCTATTAGATGCCTGCTGTTTCCATGCAAAATTTACCTGATCTGCACCTAAAATATATTGTGGCCACCAGACCAATTCATCAGAAGCTCACAGACAGTGGCTCAATTAAATTGGCTCCTGTTTAGGGCACAGAACCCAGCTGTCATTAGACTATTTAGACCAGGGATGTCAAGCTCAATCACGTAAGGGGCCAAAATCTAAAACATAGTCTAAGTACCTGGCCAAATTTTTTTTTATTCGGATTTAACATTGATTGAACCGTCTCAAATTAAGTGACGTAATTATAGCGACCATGGAGAACCCACTTCTCCCCTTCACAGAAAGCGCAGTGGAGCAGTTTAATATTTACTTGCTCCAACACTACTTCAGGATTAGAGATGGCCCAAACCTCCAATTTTTGTTTCGCGAACTTCCGCAAACTGCAATAGACTTCAATGGGGAGGCAAACTTTGAAAACTACCACAAAAGTGATGGAAAAGATGTTTCAAGGGGTCTAACACCTGGAGGGGGGCATAGTGAAGTGAGATAAATGCCAAAAGTCCTGGGGAAAAATCTGCTTTAAAACATCTTGCATGTGTATACATCAGTCAGGGAGTGTAATTAGAGTACTGCTTCACACTGACACACCAACACTGGCGTAACAATAGGGGGAGAAGCCTCTACCCCCCTGGGGCCTGCTCATGGCCATTTTGGGGTGGCAGGAGGGGTCGCAGCATGAGGGGAGAGCTTCGCACATCAGCGGGGAGGGGGGCCTGTCTCCCCCCCTCCCTCACCTAGGGCTCTCCCCTCTGCTCTCCCCCTACTGCATCTATCTAAGTGGCAGCAGCGGCGGCGGCAGCAGCTATAATTACCTCCATTCACCACGGAGGTCTCCGATCTGCAAGTGCTTCACATTACTTCCTATTAAAACAGGAAGTAATGTGAAGCCCTTGCAGATCGGAGAAGCCCTTGCAGATCGGAGACCTCCGGTGGTGAATGTAGGTATTTATAGCTGCTGCCGACGCTGCTGCCGCTTAGATAGATGCAGGAGGGGGAGCGCAGAGGGGAGAGGCCGAGGTGAGGGAGGGGGGATTGTCCACCCTCCCCGCTGATGTTCAAAGCTCTCCCCTCATGCTGTGACCCCTCCTGCCACCCCAAAACGGACATGAGCGGGCCACAGGGGGGGCCCACTCAAATTTTTGCAAGGGGGCCTGGGGACTTCTAGTTACGCCCCTGCACACCAAACTCACTGTGTAGCGCACCGCAAACAGCTGTTTGTGTTGTAACGGCCGTGCTGGACTGGTACGCACCATGGCGAGATTGAATTTCCTCAGTGATATCAGGTAATATCTGACTGCCTTATCAACTTTCGATGGTTCTTTCTCTACCATTGATAAAGCTTACATCTATTTTTTTTTATTACACTTCTGCTGGCTGTTCAATACCTGCAATGAGGATCTGTTATGGAGGGCAAGTCTGCCATTGTGAGTGACCACGGGTAATGGCTGGGGAATCAGGGTTCGATTCCGGTTCGGAGTGGGAGCCTGAGAACTGGCTACCACCACCGCACATCCAAGTAAGGACCCATTTGCTGTATAAGTAATGTACCTGCCCTGACAGTGCTTTGCAGACCAGGCATCTGTGGTCAGATGGACCCTTGACCCAGCGCAGTGTGCCAGAGATGACACTACTTGCCTTTAACGAGAATGTGTTATAGAGGGCAAGTCTGCCATTCATTCAACTGTGTGAAACTTTAGATGGTACTTTCTCAGTAGCATGGTGACCACGGGTAATGGCCGGGGAATGCTCTTTCGATTCCGGTCCGGAGTGGGAGCCTAAGAAACGGCTACCACAACCACACATCCAAGGAAGGCAGCAGGCACGCTGTGGGCAGAGGAGCAGGAGCGGCTACCACACATCCAAGGAAGGCAGCAGGCATGGCATGCACGTCCCGAGGTAGTGACCAAAAATAACAATACAAGAGGAATTTCGAGGCCCTGCTGTATATGACACTGATAAGCAAAAACTCGGTATACAGAGGCGCCAGAGTAGAGTAAAACGTTTTAAAAACCGCTTAAAAGGAGAGGGGGATGTTAAGGTGGACTCACCTCCCTCTTACAAAAAAAGAAAACTCACTTGAGTCTCAATAAAATAGAATTGTCAAGTAATTTATTCAACTCCACAAATGCAACGCGTTTCGCGGGCGTGACCCCGCTTCCTCAGGCAAAAATGGGAGCACAACTCAGTGGGTCAAGCAATAAGTTTGAGCGCCTCTGTAATTGAATAAATTACTTGACAATTCTATTTTATTGAGACTCAAGTGAGTTTTCTTTTTTTGTAAGAGGGAGGTGAGTCCACCTTAACATCCCCCTCTCCTTTTAAGCGGTTTTTAAAACGTTTTACTCTACTCTGGCGCCTCTGTATACCGAGTTTTTGCTGATCTTCTAGTCCACCCTGGGTGGAGGGGTGCATCCCCATCTACTATCTACAGAGAGCGACTTCTTAACCTGAGTGGGGTCAGGTCCTAATGCTCCCCACCTGCATTTAAAGTGGTTGCCTATTGGTAACCCGTGTTTGTGAGTATATATATACAAAAAATTGTATTGAACTCTTCATTTTACCTGACAATACTGCACCATATTGGGCTCTTGATTCTCTTCTTGTTTTTAAGCATGACACTGATAGACTTCACTACCTGTAACCAGAATCTGTTATGGAAGGCAAGTCTGCCATCCATTCAAGTGAAAGGTATGCACTGACTGCCAGGTATAATACAATGTGCAGTCACAGATGCAGTGAAAGGTATGCAGTGACTGGTATTACAATACAATGTGCAGCTGTCACACAGGTGCAGTTAAGAGGTATGCTCGGAGTGGTATATTACACAGCGTGCGGTCACACAGGTACTGTGAACAATTATGCAATGACTGGTATTACAAATGTGCACCTGTCACACACAGACAGGTACCGGACAGGCACAGTGACACTGCGTGCGCTCTCGTAGGAGGATGGGTGCACAGTGAACAACAGGTAGGTATATGCAGTGGGTATTACAATGTGCACCTGACACACACACACACACACACACACACACACACACACACACACACACACACACACACACACACACACGTAGTAGTCACTGAATATGCTGGGCCTGGCAGTGGCAGTAGGAATTAGCAAGGCTGTCTAACCAACACAAGTGTCAGTGGGACACACAGGAAAGAAAAAAAAAAAAAGCTCACAAGAACAAGATTAGCTCTCAAAAGAGCTGTTGTGGGGTGCTTTTTTAGCAATAAGAATCAGCAAGGAGCAAGCTAACAAGCCTACAAGAGCCTAACTAAGCTTTCCCTACGAGAGTCTGCAGCAGCTATCCCTTCACTAATTACTGCAGGCACACGAATGAGTGAAAAGACTGACGCTGCCTGCCTTTTATAGGGGGGGGGGGCTCCAGGAGGGAGTGTAGTCTAATTGGCTACAATGTGCCTGCTGACTGTGATGTAGAGGGTCAAAGTTTACCCTCATGATGCACTATGGGGGTGAACCGAACTTCCGAAAAAGTTTGCAGTTATCCGCGATCGCGAACCCCGGAAGTTCGCCGGTGAACCGTTCGGGTCATCTCTATTCAGGATTCCTCTGATCTTCCTGACAGCCACATGTTCTATGCAGCATACCTCTGGTTACTGAGGCATGTCACATGATTGGGAAAAGGAGGTATGCAGTTTAGAGCATGTGACAGGAAGAACAGAAGAGACACAATGCATCGCTGGAGCAGGTAAACATTACACTGAATGAGCCAAGTAGTGTCTGTTTCGTAGTGAAAGCCATTTGTAGCCAAATTAAATTCTTCACCTCCATCACATAATGTGCTTTCTGCTCCAGCTACAGAGAGAAGGATCATCATTAGATTGGCTAAGAGTTTTACAAATCATCACATAATAAAACCTAATGCCTCAGTTTACCATAGGAAAGAATGTATGAAAACGCTGGGAGAAGCCATGCAAATGCCAAATTATTTTCCCCCGGCCATTACATGAAATTCTGTGCTTCGTTTCCACACAACAGACCAGTGTATTGCATGGCCATTTTAATCCCCTGCGCACAGGTCATCGATACCGAAGCTACAATAATTTTGTTTTTCATGCAGTTATTTCTGCCCTTCACATATCAATCACCATGCATTCTTAGCTATTCCTTTCTCCTGCAGGTTTATTCATACAACTGTCCTTTTATATATTGAATAAGGGCCGGTGCACACCAGAGCGGTTCTGAATCGTTTTTTAAAACACTTGCAGGTGGTAAACCGCTTGGCTAATGAAAGTGAATGGGCTGGTGCACATCAGAGCGGTTCGTTTTTTCCACAAACGCAAACTCAGGGGCTGCAGCATTTTTTAGATTTCTGAGGCGTTTCTACCTCAATGTAAAGTATAGGACAGTGGAAAACTGCTCTGAAAAACGCTAGATCAGAGCGGTTTTACAGGTGGTTTTGTTACAGAAGCTGTTCAGTAACAGCTTTACTGTAACAATATTTGTAATCTGCTACACAAAAACGCTCCAAAAAAGCACTAGGCATGTTGCCTAGAATCGCTCTGAAATCTGCTTGAAAAACCTCTAGCGTTCAGCAGATCTGCTAGAGGTTTTTGGTGTGCACTGGGCCTAACGTTGGAATTGTAGTTCTATAATCTGAGGAAAGGCAAGAAAATTCCCATGCAGTGTATAATGCTTAGAGCCTAACTCATGCACAACAGCTGCAGAGGCAAGGGTTATTAAAACAAAGAATGTCCTTTCTTTAACTGTGACATAATTATTCCAATGTGAAGTATGTTTAATAAATAGAAATGCAAACACTTTTAACCTAATGATCATTTATAAGATTAAGTACTAATTATACCTTCAAGCATTGCTGTGATTAGAATATTTTCATTCACACCTGCAACCATTAGGTCACTTAACTACCAGCCGATAACAAAGCCAGTTATATCTGTATAAAATTCACATAGCTGCCTTAGTGTACATCCCCAGACGGCTCCATAATTCCTTTAGTCATGTCATGTGGAGCTCCTTAAGGAGATCTCAACAGTAGTGGATGGGCTAAGGAGCCCTGGGCCCCGATGCAAGTTTTACATTGGGGCCCCCCAAACACTCTGTACGTAACAATTGATAGGGTGCACCAAAACCTGCCAATGGCAGCTACAGTGTCAGAGGTGCAAGAAGTGGTATGGGGAACAGCTTGCTAATGATTACCATTATTCAAAGAATCTATAGCAGTGATTATTATGAGCACAGGACCAATAGAGAGCTAATAGAGAACAAATACTGCAGTTGAGGGAGGGCCCCTCGGGGCCCCTCTGGCCCAAGGGCCCCGATGCAGTTGCAACCTCTGCACCCCCTATTGCTACACCTCTGCTCAACAGATGTATATACTTTTAACTTAATGACCATGTAAAGCATAAGCATGAATTATAACTTTGTTTTTGCTGTTCTTTCCTTTTTTCTTCCATGTGAGCAGGTAGTCTAAAATATATTATGTACTGTTAAAAATTGTATGCAGAACTCAACACAGTGGTCATTGCCCATACGCAAATAAAGTGGTAATTCCAAAATACTACAGATATTTTACTGCAGCCTCCCTGCAAGACCTAATCCTAGCCACTCCCCCTGCCAAACTCTATCCCTAACCACCCCCCCCCATGCCTAAACTCCCCTTCCTGATGTCTAACAATAAAACCCCGTACCTGACGTGCCAAGCCTTAACTCGCCTTCCTGATGCCTAGCCTTAAATACCCTTTTCCTGATGCCTAACCACCCTACCACTGCAAATCTGCCACACAAAAAAACAAAACAAAAAAATACCTAGGTGGAAGTGTGGGTGGTGCCCTAAATGTGGTGCCCTAAACTGAGAGAGAGATAAATGCCACATATTTTAAAATGTAATTCAGTGAGAGCCATACAATATGTTTCAAACTGGGACAGTGTGCATGCGCAGCAGAGGGCTCACGTCCCTGTTGCTATGGGGAGGTGTATTCAGTTGATCTGCCCGGCAGCATAAGTGTCACTTCTGCTGCCGGGCAGATCAACTGTATACACCTCACCATAGCAACAGGGACGTGAGCCCTCTGCTGCGCATGCACACTGTCCCAGTTTGAAACATATTGTATGGCTCTCACTGAATTACATTTTAAAATATGTGGCATTTATGGCTCTCTCAGTCAAAAAGGTTCCTGACCCCTGCTCTAGACTTTATGAACCAATCTATGTTAAATCGAATAGTTTAATGTAATTTTTACTTGAAGCTGTCTGCTTCAGTCCAGCTGTTCCAGAAAGGAATTCAGTAGAAAGAGTGTCACGTCCCTGTTAAAGCCAAAAATGGGACAACATGGAGAACTTGTGTTAAAAAGTAGTGGCTTATGGTTCTTTTGAGGGGCGATTTTGCTTCTTCTAAAGTCAGTGCATTGTGATGTGACAGTGGTATTACAGTAGAATTTGAAAAGCTTCTGCCTGCATATAGGTTTCAAAAAATGACAGTCTTTTTCAAAAAATGACAGACCTGTGTCATTTAAAAAAAATAGTAGGAGGTGCTAAAAAGCTGGTGAGTTGGAAGTTGTGCAATTGATGTTATGTGCCCTGAGCAACTGTCCATACTCCTACAACTCCGCTACCAACTGGTCGGGAGTCTAGGCACTTGCATATTTAAAATTCATGTCAAAGCTTCCCATTGGTTCATTTGTTTTGAGCATTAGGTAACCTCAGCAACAAATTCAAATAAATCCCAATGGGAAATCAAAATTTGCATATAACTGTGCATTTATAACTGTGATCTAGAGCTTTAAAGTAGAGACAAGAATAAAAAGTTTGCACTTCATAAAAATTTATGAGAAATTATGAGTTATATTTACTGATTAAGCTTGTCTCCTGACTTAAACACAAAGAGAGCTGACACCATGAACTGTGTAACTATATAACACTTTACAAAACTTCACAATGATAAAAGAATGCAACACAATGCCTACAATTTTCCCAGAACCCAGCAATGTGACAGATTAAACACTGAAATAATTGCGCATTTTTTCTGAAGCCGGGGCCTAAAGAGAAAGATGCAGGCATTAATATACAACATAACACTAACATAACGCTTTGCAAGGAGGAGTTAATTGTATTTAATAACAGCTATGAAAGAACCTGAAGACCTTGTCTGGCAAACTGAGAAGTAATGAAATGCATTGATGGTAAATGACTATGCTGAAATGAATATATTCTCTTTATACTTCAAAAGGTGACTATGAAAGCTTTATGACCTTATTCTGTAGTTTGAAATAAGCAAATGCTTTATCGTTGTAACTGAAATGTGCTTTCCTGGGTACATATAGCAGATTGTTATATTTTAGGCTGGTTGAACACTGTATGTAGGATCAGTCTGGGATGTACTAAAAAGTCTAAGTGAGAAGAAGAGAACACCAAGAGCCCAATATAGTGTAGTATGTACTGGTAATGGAAGATTTATAGAGTAATTCAAAATGTAATACTCACAGACGAGGGTTACCATTAGGCAACCACTGTCAAGGCAGGTGGGGAGATTGTCCTGACCCCACTCAGGATTAAGAAGCCACTCTCTGTAGTAGAAGAAGGAAGTGGATACAACCCTCCACCTAGGGTGGACTCAATGTAGCAATAAGATAACAGAGGCTCCAAAAGGATAAAAGGGACTAAATGTGCTTAAAAAACAATTTGGTAATAGAGGGGACAGTGGTGGACGTACCTCCTCCAAGCAGAACACACGACTGTAGATTTTCAGTCAGAAAACGTTTATTGGGTACTCCAAAATAAAGTGCAACGCGTTTCGCAGGTTAAACCTGCTTCCTCAGGCAATACAGATAGGAGTAAAAAAGCTGTGAAACATAGAGACCATGGAATCAATGTAACTAGAATGCTTGCATAGGAATCAATATTGTTATAGCTAGTTCATAAAAATATCACAGAACAATGGTGACGTATAGAGATATACATATATGTTGTATATTAAACACACACATACATGATTGCACAATATAATCCCAAATAAAGAGCATGATGTATAATGGTGATTTGCACAGCAGTGATTAGCTGTTATTATTAGCCCATGTGAAATAATTACAAGTAACAATAGTATTAATGTGTAAAAAAAGGCAAAGATGATTTTTTTTATCGGTTAACAGAAAGGGAGAACATTCACAAAATGGTAATTGCTGTCTGCAGCTTAATTTCAAATTCCTAGTCAGGTTCATGAAAAAAAAAATTTTCACTGCATATAAATGATCATAATACATTTTTCATAGACAACTTTTAAATGTGTTACCTCCACACTGTACTTTCTGTTTTAGGTTATGAAGCCTACGGAACCTTAGAGCTGCAATCAAATTATTTCCTGGTTTAAAGGGACTCCGAGCTCTAAAAATAATCGAAATTGGTACTTACCTGGGGCTTTCTGCAGACCACCGTAGGTCGGGAGATCCCACGGCGGCGTCCTGGCTCCTCTCCCAGTCTGTCTGCACAAATGGCTCCCGGCGACACCGGGCCCAAGTGTCGGGCCCTCTCTTTCTGGAAGATGATGTTAGTCGTCATCACGCCGGCCGGCGTGACTGTACTGCGCATGCGTGATTAAACTGCGCATGTGTAGTACAGTCACGCCGGCCACCGTGATGATGCGCGGCAGCCGTCGTGATGACGACTAACGTCATCTTCCAGGAAGAGAGGGGCCCGGTGTCACTGGGAGCCATTTGTGCGGATAGACTGGGAGAGGAGCCAGGACGCCGCCGTGGGATCTCCCGACCTACAGTGGGCTGCAGAAAGCCCCAGGTAAGTACCAATTTCAATTATTTTCAGAGGTTAGGGTCCCTTTAAAGGTAGCCATACACATAGCAGCATGAACATTTCATTAAACAATTGATCAGGTGCACCAGAAATGATAACTGGGTTTTTCAGTGGTATATAAACACAGTTATTAGTGATCAGTTATATTTTCTAATAGTGACAACTTGGTTTCCATCAATTGTTTGATTCTTTTAAATCCTGGGCACAAATAGGAATCTGATATTGGGTTGGGTGCTGGGCTGGGCTGTGCTGCTAGTAAAATTATCAGAAAATTTACATTACCGATATTTTACTAGTGACTAACCCGGCCTCAATGTTCACACTAACCCTCCACTCCTAGTGCTTAACACTAACCCCTTCATCCTATGTAATAAAACCCTAACTGTCCCTGTATCATCCTTCTTTCCCTGTGTCCCGTGTGTTTTGGCTACTGCGCATGTGTAGCTATTCGGACAGGAAGGAGGACGGGGCCAGGGGGTGCGGGTGGAGGGTGGCAGGCATGTGTGCGCTGACATCCGGCTGTGGTGGCGGTGAGAGAGACCTAGAGCCTGTTTTTAAACAGGCTTAGGTCTACTAATATAATGCATAAAACTAACCCCCCTCCCAGTGCCTAACACTAACCTCCCCCTCATACCGTATTTTTTGGAGTATAAGACGCTCCTGGCCATAAGACGCACCTAGATTTAGAGGACAAAAACCAGGAGGAAAAAAATATACTAAACCTGGTGCATAGATGGTGAAGGGGCATCTTGTGGATTATGCCCCCTTTGTACCTCATGCCCCCTTATACATCTTGTGTCTTACTGTGTCCACCATGTGTCCGCCTCTGTCCTCCTCTATGTCCCTTTGTGTCCCCCTTGTGTCCTGCGTCCTCCAATATACCCCTTTGTGTCCCCCGTGTCCTCCTCTGCATGGGCACAGTACAGGGACTCCCTGACATTGCGGTGGGTTGGAGGTTCGTATTGTCAGGCTGTCACAAGTCAGGAACTCCCTGCATTTGGACTATAAGACACAGCGATTTTTTTCCCCCCCACTTTTGGGGGAGAAAAAATGTAGTCTTATAGTCCAAAAATACAGTTATTCCTGACAATAATCCCAGTGCCCAAACGATTACTAGTTGTAGCTGAATGACCATCATGGTCTATGTAGGAGCCAATCATCTACTGTCTGCATTGGGAGCCCAACTCACTGCCTGAGCGCCTGATTACCGATAGTTTACATGGGCATTAGATACCTGCCGATCCCCTCACCAAATTTACCAGATCTGATTAATTAGGCCTGCCTACAGGTTACAGATTTGTCAATATAACTTTCAGACAGAAATGGGCATCACTAGTTTTGTTGGGAAAGGGAATTGGGGAGGTGGCAGATAACCGAGACACTAGAGCTGATGCACAAGCAACACAGTACATGGGCTGCTGTGAAGGATGTTTTCAAACAGGAAGTCAGGAGGTCCTCAGATCTCTTTAGGGGAGTTAAGGTAATAGTTTACATTGATCAAAGAGCAATTTAGGACTAATTATTTCTATTGGTGCTTTAAAGCAAACCTGAAGCGAAAATAAACTTATGATATAATGAATTGTATGTGTAGTACAGCTAAGAAGTAGAACATTTAGTAGCAAAGGAAAGAGTCATATTGTTTTCCAGTACAGGAAGAGTTAAAAATCTTCAGTTATTATCTATGCAAAAGAGCCTCTCTGAGCTCTTCGACCCCCTGGTTAAAATACAGTCCTGTTTTCTGAAGCATTTAACAGCAAACAAACAGTGTGTGACCGCTTGAGATAAGGTTTTACTGCAGAAAAGTTCAAAGCATCATTATTAATTCTGCTTTGTTTTATAGTTTAAAAGACAGAGGACCATATGCAATTCACTTTTTCTCCCGAGATTTCTCCTAGGAGACCATTTTTCATCTTCCAATTTATAATAACTTTTTAGCACCTTGCAATGGAACAAGAACCAAAAAATAGGTGAAAAAAATACTGTCAATTATTTTGAGTATTTGCTTGCTTGCTGGCGGATTAAAAGGCATTGTATTAACAAGTTGTGAAAATATTATCTAGGAGAAAACTCAGGTGACAAAGTGAATTGTATATGGCCCAGAGTGTGCTTTTAAAACTGCAACTGTGACAAATTGATGCAATGTTATTGAAAAAAAAAGCTATATAACTGAAAATAAAAAATATGACTCATGTCTTTGTCACTAATGTTCTATTCATTATCTGTACTACACATACAATTCATTATATCATAAGTTTTTGTTTTTTTTTCGATTCAGGTTTGCTTTAAAGAGAAAGTCCAACCTAGAATTGAACTTTATCCCAATCAGTAGCTGATACCCCCTTTTACATGAGAAATATAATGATTTTCACAAACAGACCATCAGGGGGCGCTGTATGACTGATTTTGTGCTGAAACCCCTCCCACAAGAAGCTCTGAGTACCGCGGTACTCTGGGCAAACTGCCACAATGTAACAATGTTCACAGACAGGAAATAGCTGTTTACAGCTGTCTCTAACAGCCAAAACAGCTAGGAGCAGCTACATAACCTGCCCACAGTAAAAATGTCACCATGTAATACATGTCAGAATGTGAATCTGGGAGAGGAAAGATTTTACAATGAGCAAACACTGACTAAATCATTTATCCATAATTATGGTAAAAAATGAAGCACTTTTTTTTACTACATTATTTTCACTGGAGTTCCTCTTTAAATACGCTTATCCTTTAAAGTGGATCTGAACTCTTGCACAGGACAGAAGGAAAAACAGTGAGAAATGCACCCTGTATGTATTTAGAGCAGGCTTTCTCAACCAGGGTTCCTTGAGGACTCTGCAGGGGTTCCTTGGAATTTTCTCCCATCGTGGAGGAAGTATAATAGAGCACATTATAATAGGGGGTACTGTAAAAAGAAGCACTAAATTGGGGGTCAGAATAATAATGAACACAGTATAATGAGTGGCAGTGTAATAGGAGGTCGTGAAACGAACAGCCTCACCTACTTTTACAGACCATGCCTCCGGAAAAATAAATGCAGGGGTTCCTCGAGATTATAAAATTGTTTGCAGGGGTTCCTTGAGATCCAAAAGTTATTTGCAGGGTTCCTCCAGGGTAAAAAGGTTGAGAAAGGTTGATTAAGAGAGTTAAGCCTGTTTAATTCCCCCTCACTTGTGTCTAATCACAAATTGTAATCTGATCTCTTCCCTGTGTCACATGACTGTGAGCACAGAGATGGCAGGTAAGCTCATTTGAAAGCACAGTATGTTAACAATGTCTGCTTGCATGAATCAGGAAGCAGAAACAGTGCAGATTTATTTTAAGATTTGTATCAGCTGTAACAAAATAATGTTTTTTGTTCAAGGGTTATTATGTTGTTGCATATCTTTTAGAGCAGAGAGGATGTTCAGGCCCGCTTTAAATTTTTTTTTAAATAGGTGTCCTCACAATGACTTTTCAGGTTATCAATAATGAGCGCTGTAAAAACAGCACAGGATATTTGGGCACAGCCGGGGCCACTACAGGCCATAATAGGAATTATGGCTGTAACGGCGTTCAGTCAAAAGACGGAGCACAAATTACTACAAAAACACTGTAATTCGGCCACCAGCAATAGCTGGAAGCTAAATTACATCTTTACTCCAATATCCATGGTGGCCTGGAGGAGGAATAGTAATTAGTGCCGCCGGGAATTTTGCAGGAGCAGGATGAGCCATTTATGGGCTTTACCCTGCGCCCAAATCTCCCGGTAGCTGATTTATAGGTACGCATTGATAAGGCTGCAGATTTACTGACCAGTGACAGAACATACCTGTAGTGGCTACTTCCCTAACAATATATTAGCAATAACTTGATATAATGCAGAATCTTTTTTTTTCTATTCACATTGAATAACCTAAATGCTACTCACATAAGCAACAAGGCTGCCAATCTTTCAAGTCGCGCTCCTCAGTTCAAAATGAATGTGTCCATAAAGGCAATGCTGCGAAGAAGCACCACAAAATGAGCCATTGCACTTTTCAGCTATTTTGTTTGGAGGAACTTTTATGCTTGAAACTTTATCAGGCATAACATTTTATGAGTTCTAAAAAAGATTTGATGATGTTAATTTGTCTGGTATCATTAGCCGAGGAGCTAAAAGATAAGGCTGGAAATGGATGGACTGTATTTGGAACAGATTTCTCACTATAAAACTTTAGTAGAACGAGAAGGAAAAAAAACACTGCGACTTCCTAAAAGATGAACGGAGTAAATTGACTCTTTAATTAGAACATACTGTGAAATATATAAGAATGTGTTCAGAAGCAATGCTGGTTACAAATAACAGAACAGCAAGGAGACAGTGTTCACTATGTCCAGACAGTAAAGTTCTTCATATGAAAACAGTATGCTATATAACATGTCTTCCTAACTTTTAATGGCCATAAAAGCTTGTGTTACAAAAAATTCTTCCAAGTTCCTGACTAGCCCCATGTGCCATTTTCTGTAATAGCAGTTAACCACTGTAACCACTGTAATTCTGATAATGGCTGAAAGGCTGGGATTTACACAAGTGTGTCATTATCTAGATAATGATGGCAGTAATTATCTATAACAAGGTTAAAGAACAATGTTAACCAGACAATATATCCAGAGGGCCATTAGAAGTTGTAGCAATGCATAACATGAAGCTCTAGGCAAAGGTGTTAACCACAAAGATGATATGTATAGTTTATGTAAACTGTTTTATCTGCCATAGTATTTTAAATATTGCTCTTGAAATATTGTGAAGCTGTACAGTCAATAGACAGATAGTTCAATCAAATATTCACTGTCCTTGGCATGAACCCCTTTATCAGAGTGTGTATGTTGCATTGGACATACATTGCTATATATATACTGTATATGCAGGGCGGCGCTACCATAGGCACAACCTGGGCAATTGTCTCAGGTCCCTGTGCCAGCTGCTGCCCCCTCCCATCTCTCTCCAACTTTATTGTGGTCCCCGGGGGCCCCAGCAGAGTTTTGGCAGTGTAGTAACTCACCTGTCCTGGCTGGAGCGCTCCTCGATTAGTCTGTGGCTCCATGCGTTCCAGTCTTTCAACCCTGCTGGTCTAGAGACAGCTGCCATGCTAAGGGTTCACTATATGCACACAACCTTCAAATGGAGAATCGTTCTGGTTGCCTACGATGGCAAGACCTACAGAAAGAAAGTGTCAGTAGTGGCATGAGCAAGTCACTGGTGTCACAGGCAGGTACCGTGTGTCGTATAAGGTTAGACTATAGACTAGTGTCTGCAATTCATTTCATTTTATTGCACATGAGAGCTTGTTGTGATACCTCTAGACCAGTGTTTCTCAACACGCGGTTCGCGTACCCCAGGGGGTACGCGAGACCATAGCTGGGGGTACGCAGCCAGGAGGGGATGCAGCGCAAAACGGGGGAGCATGTCCACACATAGCGGCGGGGAGGGGGGTCCACTCCCCCCCTCCCTCACCTTGGACTCCCCCGTCAGTGCTTCCCCCTTCGACACGCATTAATAGCGGCGGCGGCGGCATGGTAAAAGGAACGCGGACTTACATCCTCGTTCCACGCCAGAGGTCCTTCTCTCTCAGCGATGACGCTACTTCCTGTTTATCAGGAAGTAGTGTCAGGCTCAGAGAAGATCGGACCTCCGGCATGGAACGCAGAAGTAAGTGTGCGTTCCTTTTACCATGCCGCCGCCGCCGCCGCTGCTATTAATACGTGTCGGAGGGGGAAGCACTGACGGGGGAGTCCAAGGTGAGGGAGGGGGGGAGTGGACCCCCCTCCCCGCCGCTATGTGTGGGCATGCTCCCCCGTTTTGCGCTGCATCCCCTCCTGGCTATACTTTGGGCACACATGCCTAACTAAACTGTAGGCACCCATGCCTAGCTATCCTGGGGGCACTCATGCCAGGCTGTACTAAGGGCACCCATGACTGGCTATACTGGGGGTACTTATACCTAACTATACTGGGGGCACCTATACCTGGCTATCCTGGGGGCATCCATGCCAGGCTGTTCTAAGGGCACCCATGACTGGCTATACTGGGGGTACTTATACCTAACTATACTGGGGGCACCTATACCTGGCTATCCTGGGGGCATCCATGCCAGGCTGTACTAAGGGCACCCATGACTGGCTATACTGGGGGTACTTATACCTAACTATAGTGGGGGCACCTATACCTGGCTATACTGGGGGCATCCATGCCAGGCTGTACTAAGGGCACCCATGCCTGGCTATACTGGGGGTACTTATACCTAACTATACTGGGGGCACCTATACCTGGCTATACTGGGGGCATCCATGCCAGGCTGTACTAAGGGCACCCATGCCTGGCTATACTGGGGGCACCTATACCTAGCTATGTATGTATGTATGTATGTATGTATGTATGTATGTATGTATGTATGTATATATATATATATATATATATATATATATATATATATATATATATATATATATATATTATACACGTGGGGGGGGGTACTTGGCTGGAACTGAATTGCGGTAGGGGGTACTTGGGCCGAAAAAGTTGAGAAACACTGCTCTAGACCTACAGTAGCTCTTGACAATTGTAGCAACAGTTTTTATGCATTCTTTTTTTTAATTCCTGTGTGCTTAAATTACATTAGCGAGTTATATGGAAATAGGCAGGCCACTAGACCACTAGTTTTTACAGGGAATCTGAGGTGAGATCGATATGGGGGAAGCTGTCCTGCTGATCCTTTGCCTCACATACTTTGAACCCTAGACCCTGGACAAGCATGCAGATAAGATGCCTATGACAAATCTGACAAGATTAGCTGCATGCCTGTTTCAGATGTGTGATTTAGACCCTACTGACCAGAAAGATCAGCAGGACTGCCAGGCAACTGGTATTGTTTAAAAGGAAATAAATACGGCAGCTTCCATAGGGCTCACAACTCGAGTTACTTTTAAGTCCTGCTCAACCTGTTGCATAAAGAAAGGCAAACAACTATTTTAAGTATAATTTTACTTTTAAATAATTATTCACAGAATGATTTAAAAATTGCTCCAGATAAATAGGTTTTGACCTGAAAAGGTAAAAGAAGACAACAAATATCTACAGCACAAGGTTTGTCTTGCCTTACTTTAGCTCTATACATGGCCAGCGCTGCTATTAAGGCCAATGGGGTATTGCCCCAGGGCCCCCGACCACTACCAGGCCACTGTCACACTGCCTGCCTCTTCTCCATGACCTGGAGCAGGTTATTTATGCAAAACATGCGCCAGGTCATGGAGAAGAGGCAGGCAGACGGATAAAGAGGAAGCACGAATGGAGCAGCGCACCACAACAGGTGAGTTACGATGAAGCCACAAATTGTGCAGGAGCCCGGAGGAGCAGAAGGAAGGAGGCTACCTGTTGGGGGTGGCAGCTGGCTCAGGGGGCCGTGGGAGCTGACATTGCTGTGGTGATGGGGGTGAAAAGGGGGCCCCCAGGTTATCTTTGCCCCCCACGTATATCGCCCAGTTTTTCTGACAACAGATTTCTCATGTTGGCTTACTTTTAATGTGTCAGTGTAAGAGGAATTATTTATTTTATGTATTTATATTTTTAGGATAATGTAATTACAGAGTTACAGCATATATTTTGAAATATGATGAAAGCTTGCCTCTGATGAAGTGGTCGTTTATGAACCGTGAAACGCACGTCATATTTTTACATGAATTATATATATGCTGCTATAATTTTTAAATGAGTTTTTGACTTTATAATGTATGCTTGGTGATTAATGGTGTGTATATATTCCCAGTGGGCAAATTTAATTTTCAAAAGAAATGTGTAGTAAAAGTAAAATTCTATGGCAGTTGCTTTGTACCAACTTCAAAGTTCACTCATTGAAAGATTTGGAATGTGTTCGTATAACTTTTGGGACCTCAATATAATACTGTTTAACTTAAACTTCTTTGTCATTTATATTGCTCTTCCAGTAGAGCCATGAGCCACCAATACACCCAGAATAGCCATGGGTCCTATATAGACTCCCATAGGTAAATCTATGCCTCTAATAGATCTTCGGTATGGCATATAGTATTGTGCCACAATTTGATCCTTCAGTAAACCCAGGGCTGGATTTATGCATAGGCCACATAGGCTTTGACCTAGGGGAATAGAATAGTCATTAGAACTGTCAGGGGCAGTTTCATGATTACATTATGTTGACAGCACACTATAACATGCTGTTGTCATGCAACAATACCTTTTTGATCTGTATGGCTTTTGGGTTCAGTCACAAGCAATCAGGCCTACTGACACGTCTTGCACCACTAATGACAGCTTAGGCCATGTGGTTTTGCAATGCTTGGCTGAGTCTATGACCGTCACAGATGAGAGGTGGCAAATTAGACGCAAATAATTCTGGCTTCTACCAACATGTAATGCAAATTTTATACAGTTTGCGACTGGGTCATTCAAACATACTACATACTTCCAGTTAAATTTGATTGGGCCATTTTTAATCTGTATACAATCTGCATTAAATTTTCATGCAAGGAATTGCTTGCATCTTATTAAACCCTCACCAGCAGCTAGCTGTAAATCATTACTACCCACGCACCTGTTCCAAAAATAACCCCATGCTACTTATTTATGTTATTTGGAGAATATGCTCCCTAATTATGTTATTTGGGATGCATACTGATTGTAATATATGGGGAACACACTGTCCAGTCATGTTTGGGGGGATATGATGCCTAATTTTTATTATTTTAGTATATGCTGCTTAATTGTGTAATTAATGGAACTTGCAGCCTAATTATGTTATTTGTAATGGAGGTCCCAAGTTGTTATTTGCCTCAGACCCTATTTTATCTCCAACTGGCCATGCATGAGATGATAATTTGTGATCAGTCCAGATAAAGATCTAGTACTGTGTCTCACAATGTCACTATGCCAGATCGCTTCACAACCAACACAAATGAATTCTATTATTCGGTACCTCCATTTGCGAGCTTGTCAGCTGTGTTTATAGGCTTATTTTCACTAGGAGCTGCGTTCATTTCTGATTTGGACGGACTCCCATTCTGCTGTACAGCCGCAGCCCGAATCGCTAAGCCATGCCATGCACGGCTTTAGGGTTTCGGCTGAGTGCTGCTGCTGTTAAAATCTGCAGCATGCCATCCAGATGCACTCTGGACAGCAAGTCGCTAGTTAGGTGTTTCCCAGCCCCACTCGTATGCATGGAAACGCTTTTAGCAGTCCTGGCCCCAGACATACCCTAATGGTGATACCTGCTACAACAAAGAAGGAGCCATGCCACTGCAACTTCAGCAGCACAAATGTGGTACTTATTACATACAGAAAGAAGTGTGGCCTGCATACACCGGATTTATAGAAAATGTTTAATTGTCAAGAAATTGTAATTCTACTTTAACTTCTCAACAGTCACAGATCCTGTAACTTGGCAATAGCCACCCTCAGCCATTTAACATATAAACTTACTGGATGATTAAAAGTAGAGGAAAGAAAGACAAAAAAGAGAAGTAAGGGAAAGGAATGTGTATGGTAATACTGTACATGTGTTCAGAGCTGGTGGGTGTGAAAGCATGCTATAGCACTTTCATCTTAGGTGGTATAAAGCTTTGTCCCAACACTGAACTCTACCCAAGCCATCCTAACAACTTTCTCCTGCCATCCCAACAACTTCCTCCTTCCCATCTGAATTAAAAATCTTGCCAAGAAAACAGCCCATAAATGGTATATGGGTGTTTTAGAAATTAATTGAAAGTCTAGTCTCTGTAGCTACCGTTTTGTATGGGTAGCATTTGCCTGGGAACCAATTGGATTAGATTATCATACATTCTGCTAAGCACTGATCTCAAAAGAACAGGATTTCAGTATAATGCCAAAACATGTTACATTTTCCTGTATGCATATTGCATCTTCTTGATCATAAAACTAGTATACAGCACATAATATGAAAAATAAATGTGACTGACTATACATAGTTGATATAATCAATATATAATCTGTTAGGCAGAATAAATCGTGCTAATTGCCCTGAAACTGTTTTTAGTCTTCAATTTGATTTGAAAAACATAACTGGTTAAAATGTGACCTGAGCACAGCAAAAATCATTCCTTCGGTGTTTGGTTTTCTTTTGCATCAAGCAGCACAAATGTGTACAGACTGATGGGGTCAATCAAAGTCAATAGTTTTTCTAAAATCTAATAGAAGCTGGAAGTTGTAGTTTGGTGCCTAAAGTTGTACTTGCTCTGCATTGTCATTAGTCAGTATAGTCAGTATTACATTTTGGTCTGAATTAGCAGTTTTTTTTTAGCTGTATGGCCATCTTTAGTCTTTGGTACATAATACTAGTAAAGTATTTGACTATGTCAGTCCCATTCCTTCTCAATAAGTTCTGTTATCTTTTCCTGGTATACATCAACAAACATCCAGTTTTATAATCGTCTAAAGAATGCAAGCTAAGTGAATACCTTCTGATCTTTTTTTTTTTTTTTTATATAATTTTTCCAGACATAGCCTCTTCTTTTCTCTTGTGTTTGAAGACCTTTCTGGATTGTTTTGAAGCCAACCAGTGGCTGGGTGTCTGAAGCCAAATGTTGTTCAAATGCAAATTAAATGCTGATTTCACTGTAAAAGAAACACTAAAAAATGCATAAAGTACAAAATCAATATTTCAACAAAGTTAATGAATGAATCCAGTGAGAAACTATACGTTAGTTGCTATTGGCAACAATATTACACCTTTTTTCCGGCACCAGCAACTCATTAATAAGAGCTGCAAACACAACTCTCAACACAGCAACCGCATAGGAGATAGAACTTCTTAGGTGTCCTCAAAGTTTAGGAGTTTTTTCAGTCAACAGATAAGAGAGTACATTTCGTTACATCTTAGCAAAGCAGATTGTTATGTAGTAAGTCCGTTGCATTACAGCTTCTTGATTCCATTGCATGGAATCAGGTTTCCTCTGTCTATCCTACGTTACATCTAGGCTAGGTGATATCTAGACTACGTATATACAGCATACAGTTAGATAAGGTGACAAGACAAAAATAAAGGTAAAAGGGTTGAAGCCAGCAATGACAGGAAGCAGAAGACTGCCTCTCTGCAGCCTATCATCTGTTTTAATACTGATCAGGAAAGAGTTAAATGTGACATCATCTGAGCCATACCCCCAAGCCTACAATTGCCGGGCATGGGCCTGAGACCCATCTTATTAATTTATATTCCATTGCTTTATACCCAAGTTACAAACAATGCAATGTTTTGTAAATATCGGCTTTGTTTACCTTTCTGTCGTCTAACGGTCGGGGCAGTTTAGACCTGTGGCCTTCCACAAGGAACATGTTCCTGGTAACTGAACGCATCATCTCTTCTGCGAGAAACTCTGCTTAAAGGTAGACTCTGCGAACCAAGCCTTTTACCTAACCTCAGTTCAGGCAACTGAGGCCTACATATAATACTTAAATTATAACAGTTTTCACTTGTAATATACACAGTGGCGTAGCTAAAGAGCTGTGGGCCCCGATGCAAGTTTTACATGGGGCCCCCCAAGCACTCTATACATAACAATTGATACAGCACCCCAAAATCTGCCAATGGCAATTACAGCGTCAGAGGTGCAAGAATGGAATGGGGAACAGTTTGTTAATGATTACCACTATTGAAAGCATCTATAGAAGTGATTATTATGAGCACAGGACCAATAGAGAGCTAATACTGCAGTTGAGGGAGGGTCCTTCGGGGCCCCTCTGGCCCAAGGGCCCCGATGCGGTCGCAACCTCTGCAACCCCTATTGCTACGCCCCTGAATATACACCAAAATGCTTAAAGTGAAGAAAAGAAAAAGAGTTTCACTTACCTGGGGCTTCTACCAGCCCCCTGCAGCCGTCCTGTGCCCACGCCGGTCCTCAACAATCCTTCGGTCCCCCACTGTGGCTTAGTTTCTTTATCTGCCGACTAACAGTCGGCAGGCCACTGCGCCTGTATGGCCCTGGCCGCACGTGTCCTTGTTCGCATTCCCGTCGGCAAGAGCATCCTGCACAGGCGCAGTAAGAGAAACCTCGTACTACACCTGCGCAGGACGTCCTTGATGACGGGAACACAAACAAGGACACACGCTGCCAGGACAAAACTACCAGAGGATCAATGCAGACTGGCGAGAGGGTAGGACGGCTGCAGGGGGCTTGTAGAAGCCCCAGGTAAGTGAAACTCTTTTTCTTTACCTCGCTTCAGGTTTTCTAAAACTTGTTACGTAGTGTTCTAGGGCCATCCAGAATGCTAACTCCAATGTGAAACATTTTATCCTGTACACAGCAGCATATCTGATATTCTTGCTACACTGCAAACATATTTTTTTCATGGAAAATTAAATATATGAACTATTCATTTAGCTGCTATTAGAAGTCAGTTTCATCTGAGGGGAACAACATTATATGGGGAAAATCCAACTAAGATAGTAGCCTCCCTCCTAATTTGTCTACAGGGAGTCTTTGCTTAGATCTGCAGATGTCCATAGAAATTAGGACTCTTTAACTTATCCTGCTAAAATCAGCGGGAACAGATTATAATATATCTTGATACATTTATAGATAAAAGCAAAAAATTATCATTAGTCAATAACACCATGTTGAAGTTTTCTTTCTCATCTACAGACGAATCTTGTTATAGTAACCTTCGATATAGTACACCTCTGGCTATAATAATCTCTGTCCTCGGGTCCTGACCATCCGCCTGTATGAATATACAATGTATGGTGAATCCTGATATAGTAAACTATTAGGCCTGGTCCCTTAAAGTTCACTTTAACTCATTAAGGACCATAGTGATTAAGATTTACACCCTGTTTTGGTGGGCTCCTGGCTGGCAGGGCGTAGATCTCAATCACTGTCCACAGCGCGCATCCGCCGTTTCCGCCGATCCCCGCCAATCGCGCCGCTCAAACCCGATGATTCTTGCCGCATCTCACAGGCTCTGTCTGTCTCTATGACGGCAGAGTCATGTGAGCCGGTCAGGAGCCGATTTCATTGGCTCCTGGCCCTGTCTTTCAATGTAAGCCGTTCCCATTGGCTTACATTGAAAAACAGGGTTAGGAGCCAATGAAAGCAGCTCCTGACCGGCTCACATGACTCTGCCGTCATAGAGACGGCAGAGTCTATGTCCTGGGGGTCCCGGTGAGCGGCAATGATGGCGGTTGCGGCGGGTATGTGCGGCAATTCATCGGGATTCCATCGGGATTGGACCAGTGGTCTCTGGTCCATAAGTGCCCAGAGACTGCTGGTCCTTAAGTGTTTAAGGGGATTTTACTGTATATGTTGGTTTGACTTTATTAACTAAAATATTAAGTATTCCCATTATCACGTATGATAATACCTAAGATGCATATGCAAACTGTGAAACTGTGAATATATACATATATATAAATATATGTATATATTCCTTAGCTTGCTCAGTCTCCATAACATCTGAGCATCAGGATGATATCTTACCTTATGTATCTTATGTATGGGAAGAAGTCTCCCTAAGAACAATGGTGGGTTGGAGAATTGAGTCATGCTTTTAAGAGAGTAAGTTTGATCTTCAATGGGCAGCAATGCTCAGTGGAAACTGGAAGATATTCCATCACTCCACTAAGAAATTCTCTTCAGTTCTTATAAGGTTTAGGAAATTCCAATTTTATGGAGGAATGTCTTGTTGTCTAAAAAAGTCATGCTTTTTCTACTGACATAAACCATTTGTAAGTTATCTGTATTTTGTAGACATTGCAGTCAACTGAAATGATCACTCTTTTTATTCTGGATCAGCATTCTAAAGCAAATGCCACTATTGCCACTATTTAGCCTCACTTAAGTGATATTCTCCAAATTTACTAAGTGGCACTCAGGCTGGTCATCACATTATAGACTATCAAACAGGCTGTGCAAATTTGAAAGTGTAGTAAGTTATAAGCTACAATGGAGCGTTGTCTGTTTTTTTTTTTATTTGTTGAATATGGCTCCTAGTAATGGTGTATGGGTACAATTCAAATCCACGGACAATGGACAGCGTAGTTCTTTATGATTGGCGATATGTTTGATCTGTTGCTACCTTCAAGTAAATTCACTTTAGATCACTACATTAAGGTGATTATAGGATGGTGATTAGTATTCGTGTTTGAATTCGGCACCATGTAGTATGGGATCCAAACACATGGATTCAGTATCATTTCAGCACCACACAGCAGGACAGGGTTTCTTTCATTTAACTCCAATACTTCCTCTTTCCAGCATGGAAGAAGGAAATATTGTTAAAGGAGTTTAATGAATTGCACCATCCTACTGTTTGGTGCTGAAATGATGCTGAATGTCTGTGTTCGTGTTCTGAACCACATGGTGCTGAATTAGATTCAAACACCAACATTAATGGTAATCAAAGCACTGATGCCTACAGTGCAATCTCTGATTTCTCTTTGAAATATGTGATATTAAAGGCCACATCAGCCAACAGTCTATTTGACAATATGTTATTAATGAGTTAATGACGGCCTTGGAGCCCATCTCACAAGAGTCATGAAACAAGTGTGGTCATCATGATCTTCTCACCCATAACCCGTGTAGCCACAAAAACACCAGATGTGAAGTATAGTCTGGGCCCCCCTGTCATTGCAAGGGTTGCTCCCCTCTAGGTACAGCCCTGCTCTTCAACCTGATGAAGTTTCCTTGTAGGATGATGAAACATTCTATAAGGAAATATGTCCAATTGAAGCTATGTTATTTCTCTTTAGTTCTACCATGACTTGTATAAAACGTTCATAGAAACTGGAGTGGGCAGGGCTCTCTCTTCTTATGATAATAATAGTAACTATAATAATACTTCTCTTCAAACGAAAGGGAACAATCAGAGGTTTCCCACATTTATGTAATTGCAAATCTTTCTATAAATGGACATGCTTGTTACAATGCTGCTACACAGCTTTGTTGCAGTCAAAGCTCAGATCTGTAGCCTTGCTTGCTTTTATCAGACACTGTATGGCCAGACTTAGTTCAGATCCCTCACATGCCTAATGTGGTTTGACAGTACGATATTTCTTCCTATAATTGATTTTAGTTCACAGATGTATGCACATCAAAACACCATTCACTGCAGATATGATAGTACAATATTTAATGTCAGTGTCTGAGTGAGATTTCCTCTACCCTTCTAAGTCAGCACAGCGGCTACATTCAGAAGAGCTATACATCTCTTACGCTATTTGCTTCCTGCATGTTAATGATTTTTAATATTAACATCTGAAATTGTTAGATGCTTGCGGTTTTTAAGACTCCCGTATATTCTAAAATGCCTGAAAAGCAGAAATAGTCTAAAGATATTTGTTTACGCGGCTTCACTGCCTTTCTATTATAACAAACACATTGTTCACAATAATGGCTTTGTTATAATAATGTCCCTGTGAAACTAAGAAGTCTTTCTTTACTTATAACCTAAGTACTCGGCTTGTAAAATTGAAAAGGATTTCACAGTATTGGAAAATTCAAATAATAGTTACTTTATATATAAAAGGGATACTTCCTTTTTCTTAAAACATAAAAAAGCACAACAAAACAATGTATTTGTATACACAACACATGCCATTTTGTAGTTTCAAGCAACACTTAGTCAAGCTTGACACAGTGCCTACTAAGAGAATGGCCTCAATTCACTAAGCTTATCTCCTGTCTTTAATAACTCTTCTAGAGTTGTTACCATGGTAATAAAGCCTGTAGTATTCAGGAAACATTTTACCTCAGGCAAACCTAAAGTTAACTCTTCTGTCTTTAAGTTAACTCTTTAATCCTTAAAATAACTCCAGAGTTAAAGACAGGCTGTTCATTAACTGCGTGTGAAAATAACTACAGAGGAGGTAAGTTAACTACAGAGGAGGTAACTTAACTACAGTGGAGGTAAATTAACTACAGAGGAGGTAAATTAACTACAGAAGAGGTAACGTAAGGAATGAAGAGATAAGATAACTCCCTTACTGTGTGGAGGTAAGTTTTCTCTTGCCTTATTATCTCCAGCATGATCTTAGTGAATTGAGGCCAATGTAGCCTTACCAAAGCTGGTCTGTAAGGTAAGACTTTGTATTTTTAATATTTCCTAGAACAGGAAGAGCGTTGGGCCTCGTTCACATTAAACGCATTGCCGTCCGTATTTTGGCAATGCGTGCGGGAGGCAGACATGCACGACATCAGAAGTGCATAGACTGCACTGTCTGAGGTTCATATTGCATGCGTTGCGGACCAGTGAGGTCCGCAAACGCATGCTGCACACATTTTTAGCCCAAACACATGACTATCCCATTCACTACAGTGAATGGGAATCAGCTACGCAATGCGCACAAACGCAGATGGCATGTGATCTAATGTGTTGCATTCCGATTGCCCAGCCATCTCCGTTTGATAATGTGAACAAGGCCTTACCCCCACCACCAACAACAACCATACACCAGTTTCTGCTCATGGAGATGAGAAAGGGGCATTTACCTGCCTTAGTAAAAATAGCTTCTTGGAGTCAGATGGGCAGATGAAGGCCTGGCTTTTTGGGGACTACACACTGACCATAACCCGTTTAAACTAACATGATTTTAACCTATTCTCTGATCCAGTGTATAGGCTGATGTATGGGTATGTTCTAAGATGGGGATGTGGAAGTTCTGATAACACCCCAACTCTTCCGAGCATCCTGCAGAAACATTTTTCCAAATAATCACTGCAAGAAGGATGGTAATAGAATGTTGCCTCACCACCATTAGTTGACAGTGTGTCCGTTTTATACAGCAGGGGGAGGCAGTGCTCCCAAGACAGGCTGCATCTGATTGACTAGCAGCATGGATGTGCAGAGCCTAATTATAGGCAGGTTACACAACTTGCATTCAAAACAGATTCAACAGAATGGAGGATGTTGGCTTCCAAAACAGTTTGCGTGCAGAGTGTTCCATACTAATCTGAGTTTAGGGTTTAGTGCATAGTTTACATCTGTTTTGAATACAAGGTGTGTATTTGCCTCTAGGGGGCTCTGCATGCCTCTGTTGGTAGTCATTTCAGATGCGGCCTGATCAGGAGTTCTGTAAATTCTTCCCTTTACTCTAAAAAATGTGTCCAGTTTGACACAAGTTTACTTTAACAGAAATTTGTTTTGACAAGGAGTTGGAGGCTTCCATCAGTGTTCCATAGTATCTGCAGAGCTTTTCCCGAAGGAGGGGAGGGTGTGGAGTGTGAACCACAAACACAATTGACATTGGAAACCAGTAACATTATTGGTTTTGTGCAATGTCACTATAACTTTTATATTCAACAAGTTTTGTTTTTGTTTTTTTACTAGGTTGTGGGCTTTCTGTACTATAGGCAGAGAGTTAACATGACAGTTGGGTAACTTTTTATAAGTAAAACACCCATATTGTCTTCTCTGCAACAATGGCAAACATACTTTATGTACCAGGTCTACAGAAATTTTCTTAGACTCCTCTTGCACATGGCTCTTCAGTTTTCTACATGAGCACAAAGCTGGGAATATAACTTCTGTGTGTGTTAGAAGATCTTTATGTGCATTAAACTTCATAGCTGATTATTTGACAGTTGGTAAGAGGAGGCGCACTGCGTCAATGCTGGCTAAGCCTTCACTATGGTGGAGAGAATTTGACTCACCATTCCATTTGTTGACTATATATATATATATATATATATATATATATATATATATATATATATATATATATATATATATATATATATATATATATATAGATATACATACATATACATATATATATACATATATATATATATATATATATATATATATATATATATATATATATATATATATATATTTAATCTTCTCATTGAGAACTGAATGAACAGTAGAGTCCTTCAGATTGAATCTCTCTGAGAAGATTGCAGCTTGTAGCAATGACAGTCTGTGGTGTATGTAGTGGCCAGTACCTGAACTCTTTACCAGGTACATTAAAAGTGATTTATTCAGGTCAACTAATGAAGGATTTTATGCAATGACAAAAGCTCTACAAATGAGTTCCTGCAAAAAAAAAAATAAGAAAACGTGTGCATGAAGTTGGGCTTTACAACAGGTGGAATATTTTTCCCAACTATTTTGCACATAAAATAAATGGAATTGTGTCATCCTGCAGTCCACAGCAGATTGTACATTGTGAAATAGGAAGGGGGTCTATGGATTCCCTTAACATTTCATGATGAGTATATCATCTGGTATAGCCATCCGTGGCAGACATTTTACCAAATCCCAGTTCATTCAAACCAATCCACTCATCTGTTTTGCTGGAATATAAATAATATGTGCTTTTTATTTACATTTTTTCATGTTAGCCAAATTAGCATTCATGCCCGAGAAATGTAGTTCAAAGGATTTTCATTCCTTTATAGAATTGAAGAAAAGCGTTACCAAGGAAAAAAACATTTTTTTTTCTATACTGCATACATTGTGGGCAAACCAAAATGAATTACTTGAACTAGTTACTTGTGAGAAAAACACACAAAGGCGTATGTACTACTCATCATTCTGCCCTGCCTGCAAAATAAACTATTTTTCACTGTTCTGTTAATAAACCCCTTTATAAATTTATAAAGACATTGAGAAGGGTATGGGAATGGCTAAACAATTGGATACACATTGTGCAGAGAAAGGTAGAGAAGACTCTGCTGAGCTGAAGCAGCAGTGCTGACCACAAAGAGGTAATATCTTAGAAGCAGGCGGGGTCAGGGGATCAGCTCTGTGCTCAAAGGGAAAGATCAACTTATGCGTGTTCCCTCCTTGACTACCTCATGTGGGTTATGTTAAGAAGGAGGGAGAAGTTTGGAAAATGACCAGAGACCTTATCTGTCCAATGAAAATGCAATCTTGTCTCTTCAGGAAAAGGAGTTACAGGACCCAGCAAGCCAGGTACTTTTAATATTTTTATTGAAAAAGTACAAATGTGCAATACTCAAATATTTGCATTTGTAAGATCCTTGGTTTTCAAGAGGCGACAGAATGCCGAGACCCAAGCTGCTGCGCGGACTTCTGGGTCTCGGCGAGCCGGTGACGTCACTGGAGCGCAGAGTGATGCTCAGACCCCATTGGATGAGCGGAGGATGCGTTTCCAGTACGCGCTTCGCAGATGCAAACATTAGCTCACGTGTGCCGGCATGTCAGCTTACTAGCTGACACGTTGTTCAGCGATTGGTTTAGTTTCAATTCTGTTTTGTGTTGATTGGTTAGTCCTTGTATTTAAACTCAGAGAGCTCCCCCAGTCATCGCCCGTAATAGCCCTTACGGGCTGGGCTACAGGTCAATCATATGGGCATACAGCCTGACCTATAGTCTATGACCAGACAAACCTGACAGCACTCTGCTAACTGATCTACTATTATATACATTCAAAAGTAGGAGGCTAAACTAGAGCTTTTACTCTATTGTAAAACGAGTTTGTCTACAATATAAGGATGAAAGCTCTTATAAAGCTGTCTAGAAAGGTGCCTTTTGTTTATTCTAATAGTTTGGAATGTCTTATAAGTATTTATTTGAAAAATGATGCAATGTGGCTTTTTACATTTTAATGATGTTGGGCAGTTGATAACATACTCTCTACATGCTCTAAGACACTGGTACCCGTTACTTACAATGGGTCAAAAAAAAAAAAGCACTTGTCATCTCCACATAGCGGTAAGAGATCACTGTTACAGTAATTAAAGAGACCATTTCAACTATTACAAACATTTCTGTGAAATCCATTCATAACAGCTATACTCTGAATAAGGGTAGGTTCACTATAAGTACACTTCATACATTCTCTAGAGCACACAATTAGCAAGTTTATCCAACCGTGTTTTATTTTTAACCTGAGTGCACAATTCCACGAAAGGACCTAAATAATGAAGTTGTGATGTGTTTGAATAGATGGACAATGCTCTTACAGGGTGCTTTTTGTACATTATTATCCAGTTGCCACTGTGATTTTGTGAGCAAGCTTGGTGTTGAATAGTGAACACTATGATTTGTGCTGAATATTTATGGACAGAAGAGTGCTGGGTACAGTAAAAGCTAAATAACCATTATGAGCTATCATAAGGTAACATGTACAGTATATGATGATTATGCTAGGAACTCAACGATTTTTATTTTTTGTTTGAAAATTTAAATGTAGATATAAGACCATTTGTTAAGTTTGCCTGTGTTTTTACTTTTCATTTTGGCACTGATATGCCAAGTCTTGGCAAAGAATCTAGTACATGTACAGTTGTCCAGCAACATTGTTTAGTGATCCAGCATGCCTAAAGCTTCGTACACATGCCTGATGGAAGGCAACGACGGGTCTGTTGTCACCTCCCGCTGGGCGGGTTTTCAGCAGACAGTACAGCGTGTGTGCAGTCTGTCGGTGGACTGTTAAGGCTGCTTCTGAGCGATCCGCCGGGTGGAACGCTCAGAAGCAGCCTTAACAGTCCACCGACAGACTGTACACATGCTGTACTGTCTGCCGAAAACCCGCCCAGCGGGAGGTGACGACGGACCTGTCGTTGCCTTTGATCAGGCGTGTGTACGAGCCTTAAGTTGCTAAATGACAATCATGAATAAACAATGAACAGGTGTATTGTTTGAGGACTTACCCACCAGTCAGAAGCCATATTTGTACACTCCTCCATCATCACTCTGCACCTCTTCATTGAACAGTAAAAACCATTGGGATATAGCTGATTAAGATGTCTGTCTGTATGGATGTCTGTATTGTGCTCATGGCCTACATTTTAACCCTAAGGATCAAACAATAGTACAGGGCAGTGGCGTATGAATGCACCATGGTCCATGAACCAGTGGGGCCCAGTAGGGGCCCTCCTTCAACCACTTTATCAGCTCTTTATTGGTTCTAATCTGGTAAAGATCACCTCTATATGTGCTTTGATTAGTTGTAACCATGAATAGACTGTTCTCCTCCCCTGCTTACACCTCTCTGACACTGCAGCTGTCCTTGGCAGGTTTTGGTGCTCCATATCAATCGTTACATGTAGAGTGCTTGAGGGGTCCCAATGTAAAACCCACCCTGGGGCCCAGAGCTCCTAAGGTACAGGGATTTTAAAATGGTTGTATAGTTACTGAAAGTCTGGAACAATGCTAAACATGACTCTTTCTCTATTGCACATATAATGAATAGTCAGATTTGTGAAACAGAACATCTATATTTATCTTGTTTGTGGTTTTCATGATAAACCACATTGGCCTTTCCCAGATAAAGTGATTAAGGATTATTTACACTGGAAGAGCTAAATAAAGATGGCTCATGCTGATTGGGGCCATTAGCAGGCACAGATTTGTACTTTTAGAAGGAACAGACTGGCACTGACTGGCATATGGGTAGTGATTTCACTCATGCTGACAGGAAGTTTTCATTGACTTCTTTGGAGGTCTAGTCACTAGTCAGTACCACCAAGATACCTGCAGCAGGAGTTTTACAGCTGCCAGGCTCATAGTTTGATCTGTCTACTGTTAATTATAATGTCCTCGTATATTGCATGAGTCATACAGCAGCAATAGATACCAGGATTTGCTGGAAGTGTGAATTAGTCCTTCAGTTTAAACAGAGCAACAACATGTTTCAATGAGTTAAATCAAGTTTGATACCTCAAGGCAAATCAGAGAGTTTGCAAAGGTAAGTGTGGAGAACCTTCCATTTCTGCAATATTCTGACACATTTTATCTGAAAGCCTTGTTAATGGCATGTTGTGCTGACACGATGAGTGCAACCAAACTAAAAAAGTTCAATTCATTAGGTGTGAAAACATGACAGTGTCACTTTAACAGTGCAAAGAGCATTGAATCTCCTACAGCTTTAATCTGTCCTTAACAATATTTTGAAAAATAAGTTGATCTTCCCTTTCCTGAATCCCATGTTTGCTCCTGGAAGTGGTATACATATGGTATATGAATTAAGAATGGTTTTATTAAACCCTGGTAAATAATTGAGAGCCTAACATACAACACCTGCTTTCACCCTGTGGGACACAGAAAATCCTACCATCTGACATGACAAATAAATGACTGAAATAGGAACATCTGACATGGTCTGTTTTATTGCCTACTCTACCAGCAATGAATGTGTCCATTTCACTTTGCTCATATGAGGTTTTGTACAGGTTCAGGTGATAACAATTATGTTGTACTTAAAGGAATTCTATCGATTCACATATTTTTTTACTGTACTGGTGTATACATTTTAGTAGCAACTTCTTTGTTTACTGTTAGCAAAATACTTTCAAACTTTACTGACGCCAAAACTGACGGCTGACTGAGCCATGAGGAGAGGGGAAATTCCCCTCACACTTGATCAGTTAACTCTATGTGTAGCTCTGTGTGTGACAAAGAGAGAGAGCTCCCAACAGCTGCAGCTGCTGTGTCCTGTGTTTGACTGACCTGTCTGAAGAGAGCAGAGGAAATGTAACTTATTGTCACAGCTTTTTCAAAGAGTTTGATATTTGCTTTCTGTAGTCTGATATGCAACTCTGGCTGTGCATTGAAGCAGACACCCCTTCTGCAATTGATTTGTCCCAATATAGCTAAATCCTACCCTCAATAAATTACAGTTTTTGCCTCTGATATTTAACATGAAAAGTAGGAAAATGTTTACACAGCTACTTAGACATTATTTACACAGTGTAATTTTAGAACACTTGGGTATCGATAGTATTCCTTTAATTTACCTCTACAGTATATACCATGATGTTATACTTTTGTAGAGCTATTATATGACATTTAGGGGCCTGTTTTAAAAGGCATTCAAAATGTGATCTATCAGTTTGCATTTTTTTTACAGCTTTGTCACCGGATATGTGCCAAAGGAATTGTACCTGCATCTGCTCAGGTACCTGATTTGCGGGTTTGGTTCAGGTAGCCCACATGTGAGTCTATATGAGTTGGAAAGACAGTAATGTAGATTGGGTTGTGATTATTGTAGTAACTTTATTGGACTACTGTCTACTGTTGTTTGCTGATTTTAATGCTGCTGATATTGTTGTTAGGCTGTTTCCTTCTTTGGGGCTGAGCTTTGCACATGTAATGCTAGGTACACACCATACAATTTTCTGTTAGATTTTCTCTTAGATTTACTTGCCAGATAGCTTTTTTCCATGTTGTAGGTAAATCTAACAGAAAATTGTATGGTGTGTGCTAGGCATAAGGGTCATGCCAGCAGCCATAATAGAAATAGTCCTTGATCATGATTTTAGAATTCCTTTGAATCTTCTAATCATTCACATTGCAGTAGTGAAAGAGTGAGCCATGGCTGCCTGTACTTACTTGGTTATGTTTGAAAGAGTCAGAGAATGTTATGGGCATGTTCTCTTGGAAGAAGAGCCCTTTTTGTACTGGGGAGAGTAGAGGAACAATTTAGAAAACACATTCACACTCTCACAGGCATATCTAAATTACATGAGAATGCAGGGCTGTTTCTAGGCATCTTCATGTCCATAGCCTTATTTAGGTTTGCCAATACTCAAAGCTTTTTGATACGTTATATGCAGAAATTGTGTTGTTTCTCAGAACCTGTACCTCACCTGCCCAATCTCACTAAACCCATATGACAAACCCTTCTTATAATTGTATTGTAGCGTGGGTAACCACTTTATAAAAATATGATACTGATTATTTATAGGTTGTAATATTATCCTAAAAATCCAGAAAAGTTACAATAATCAATACAGATCACATCTTAAACCAGGAGTCTCAAACTCGCGGCCCGCGGGCCATTTGCGGCCCTCGATACAATATTTTGTGGCCCTCGCCGGCATGAGCTTCCTTATAGTTCGCTTCAGTGCTCCCAAGTAATCCGCCGCATCCCCGCCGCTAAACGAGGGCTGCAGAGCCCCCAAATCGCCCGGGGGGCAATCTGCCGGCATTTCCTGGAAGGGGCAGAGCTTTCAGCTTCAGCTCTGCCCCTCCTGACGTCAATCGCCGCATGGATCGCCGCCTCTCCCCGCCCCTCTCTGTGAAGGAAGAGTGAGAGGGGCGGGCAGAGGCGGCGATGCGCCGCGATTGTGAAATTCCTTATGCGGCCCAGCCTCATCCTGACTTTGCCTCCTGCGGCCCCCAGGTAAATTGAGTTTGAGACCCCTGTCTTAAAAAATAGGAAACAGTTACTGTGCACCTGTCATCTGTCATATCATTGTTACGTCATTCAGGCTTACATTATTATCCTAATCAACAGGGCCCATTTTCTTTTGTATATCCTCCAGTATAAGTTAACCTCATGTATAAGTCGACCCCAGTATTTGACCTTCTTAACCTGGCGTTTTTTACAGACTCAAGTGTAAGTCAGCCCTTGAAAGTTAAAAGCTGCAAGAAGGGACCAGGAAGGTTGCTTGCTGTACTTCAGGACCAACCGTAGTTAAAATGCATAAAGTGTTGCAGCTATTACCCCATCAAGTTCTCCATGTGCAGACATTAACTCCTCCTGGTCATCATGTGTCAAATGTTAACCCCTACTCATCCCCAAGAGCAGCCAGTAACCTCACCTGGTCACCAATTAAAGCCAGTAACTCCTTGAATATTCCTATCCAAACCACCTTCTAATGCTTTAGATGTTGTCTCCCCCTGCGCAGATCTGCAGTAGCAGAGCGCACAGTATTCTCACCTCCCCCTTCCTCCCCTGAAACCAGAGAGTCTTGCGGTGAATATTTCTCTCAACCCAGCTAACCCTTGCCAGGGCACTTGCCTCTCTCCCCTCCCCCCCCCCCCCCCCCCCCTCTACCATAATCACATTTGCAGAGGTGAGAGAAAGTGAGCAGAAGTGTTTTATAAATATGACCCCTTTACCAAATTTGCAAGCAGATCAGTTTGGAACTGTAAACTGTGTAATAATTAACCTTATTCCATACAGCCATTCCAAGGTTTAGCCCACTACTTTTGAATAGTTATTAATGTAAAAAAAGAAAGTGTAAAAAAATATTTTTGTCTGTATCAAAAATCATCTCTAAAAACAAGCCTTCTACCCACATAGGTGCCTCAGCACCTGCAGCCGAAGCCATATATATTACTCTCTCTCCTACCTTCCATAATCACATATGCAGAGCGGGCTACAGTAGAAGCCGTACTACCTGTTCCACAGCCGGGTCCACTCATCTCTTCTTTACTCATCCCAGGGAGAGTGCACTAGCGTCCCTCCATAGGCTCTGGATGTTAAAATTTCTCGACTTATAGCTGAGGATATTCCGTAGATGTGAAAATTAATATTCATTCCTTTTACAACTAGCAGGTGTGTATAAGAATGATATGAAGTAATAGCTCTGTGGTGCGCATACCTGCAAGTACAACCCTAGATATCGGCCTGGTTTGCCTATGTCTATAAATGACCTTGGTAGATTGCCTTTAGGTTTAGTATCTGATGTTGTACCGTTTGTTGTATTGAAGCTTGAATAGTGGATTGATCATGCAGTGTGTGGATGTGTGGATGAAGGAGATTCAGAAACTTCTGTCACCTGTTTTAACCCTCTCCCCTTAAACCATTGAAACCCTGAGTAAAGCCCTCCACCTTTAGTACACCAAAAACACCAAACACTCACATTTAAGAAATTCAGGCCTATATGCAATTAACATTTTCACCTGAGTTTTCTCCTAGGTGATATTAGCACACCTTGCTATAAAATGCCTTTTAAACCACCAGCAAGCAAGAAAAAAAATCAAAATAGATTTGATAGTACTTTATCGCCAACTTTTGGGTACATTTTCAATTGTACTCTGCTGAAAAGTTATTTTTTAGAGAAGATGAAAATTATCTCCTAGGAGGTGAAAAAGTTAATTGCATATGGGCCTCAAGCTTCTAACTCACACAAGGTGGCCTCTACAGGCAAATGGCTACAGTACTCTAAAAAGGATTCCAGTTTATAGTTGGCTACTGACAGTTGTCTCCTTTATCAACCAAAGGAGGACATGTAACTATACATAACTTTGCACCTCTCCCTAAAGGATCACCCAAACGACTAAACGTTTTTGTGGTCCATGCTGGAGAGGAAACCAATTGTGCTTACAAGGGAAGTAATGGATAGAAACGGTTATTGTGTTTAACCACTTCAGGATTCTGCGTACGCTTAAGTACGCCCCTGAATCCTGAAGTGGATTCCATGGAAACGTTCCATGTCAGTTCAATGAGGGTGTCTCCGTGAACACCCTGCGAGCCGCCGAATGTAAACACACAGGGAAGATCTTCCCCGGTGTTTACATATATACGGCGCTGCTGCGCAGAAGCACCGTAGAGGAGATCGGCGATCTCCGGCCTCTGATTGGCCGGGGATCGCCGGCATCTGATAGGCTAAAGCCTATCCCATCAGGCGCAGGATGGAAATCCGTTCTGCGCCGCTCACAGGGGGAGGGAGAGGGAGGGAAGGGGAAGGAGGCCAGGAAGCGCTGTGGAGGGGGGCTTTGAAGAGCCCCCCCCCCGCAAGCGCAAGCAGCCGGCGGCGATCAGACCCCCCAGCAGGACATCCCCCTAGTGGGGAAAAAGGGGGGAAGTCTGATCGCCCTGGCTGCTAGCTGACCGGTGCTGCGGGCTGGAGAGCCCACGCAGCACCGATCAGCAAAATACCCCCCCTGGCACAGAAGTGGTTAATCCCATACAGAGAAATGACTTGCTGCTTAAACAAAAAAATAATTGTTTCACCTCTAAGATCATAAGAAGAAATCAAAAAAATTATGAACAATTCCCCTCTGTACAATACATTGTTATTAACTATTGTGAAAATACCCACGCAAAGAGGATTGAGAAAAAGAGGATGAGTATCTGAGCAGGTGACATGAGACAATGATGTAATCAGACATATCAAGGTGTACTGGATGACTGGGATTTCCTGATCTCCAAGTGAAAGGTCTTTCCCTAGTGATGAGCAAAAAGGGCCATTTTCTCTTTGCTTGACAATTTCATAAAACATTGCAACAATGTGAATACGTAAAAAACAGATTGAAGTTTATAAAGCAAAAAGATTTTTGTAAAGTTTTGTAGCCCCATGAAATAAAGGGTGTTTTATATTTTGAAAGTATTGATGGTATTTGAATTACATAAAGTTAGTCTAAGCCAAAGAGCTTGCCATTGAACGCTACAGATGCCCATTGCATCATAGATAACTTGCTGTCAGAATTGTCTCAGATCACAAAGGGAATTCTTCTACATACCATAAAAACATTTTTTTGCATCTCCTAACCATTATTTCGCTGTGCAAAATGGAACAGAGCCATTGTACTATGCATAGAACCAATACCTGTGGATGAAATCAGGATGAGAATGCTATGGGTATATATAGAAATCAGGATGAGGATGAAGCAGTACTGAGAGGAGATTTTCTTAACCAGTAAATGTCTACACTCAAGGAAATGGAAGTTGTCAGAAACACATCAAAGCCTCTGGTGGTCAGTTACAGAGCTTTTAGGCTTTTTGATTGGCTATTAGCTGGTACAGAAGGCGTGGGCAAATCAAAAACAGTGGGTAGAAGGAAAAAAACTCTCTGATTGTTATTAATAAGGCATGTACAAGTCTACACCCTTCCTAAAAGAACTCACAACATTTTTCATATTCAGGTTGCTTGATTTCAAGGGCTCATAAAATACAATAATTTGTAGCAAGCATAGAGCTAAGCTATAAAAAGCTACAGAAACAGAATTACACACAGATGAACATGATTATATTATTCCCTAAATGAGCCCTTTAGGATGATTTAAGGGGGACTCTACACAGCAGCTGTTTAATATGTGAGTTTTATATAGAAACTTAGTATGACTCCAAGTTTTGGATACTTAAGGAAGATCCAGAGCATTATCAGAAAGTTAACATAAAACACTTGTTCTCTAGCTAAATATTGCCCTCTGTTGGTTCTGAGAGTGATATAAATATTACATTGAAATCTGTGGCTACTGCTTATAAAATAATAGAAATTAAGTTACTATGTCATTTTCTTTTTATTACATGTACATTCTGCAGGCCCTGGAAGGTAAACAAATTGTTCTAGATGTATTTTATGAGGGTTTTCTTGTTTTGAATATGAATACTTGATAATGTTGCTGATCAAGTATCAGAATATTTTTTTTTACTGACAAGAATAGGAAATTCGAGTACTAGAATTTCCAGGAGAAAAAAAAATGATAGGCTTTGATCTCTCAACCCACCTTGCTTGGTATTTTAACTCATATTGGAGCACCAGTGAAGTAAAAGCTCCCAAAGAAACATTCACATTATAAAACGCATAAATCATGAATTATAAGTGAAATGAAAACTAGCTATACAGGCATACTATGTCTCAGTTTCAGAATAAAAAGACAAATCCTTGTATTTACATGAAATTAACTATGCTCAAAATGTCTTCTTTTGTACATCTGCACGTTTCCTTCTAAATAATATTGGTGCATGGTTGCATCATGCAATAGCTCGATTAACTGTTTGCTATTTTGGTCTGGAATGAAACCCCATTCACAAAGCATGCACTCAGCCTGTTCAGTGCATGCTGGAACATCTTCTGATAACAGGCCATAGGTCTTACTTAAAGTAACACTTTCTTTTTGTAACAGGAAATAAAGCTTAACCTTTTCAGGGCCGAATTTCTCCTCCCACAGGAGAAGCATGCCTTCCACAGCCTGGCATACTAGGCAGGGTATGCAGAGTGGGCTTAGAGGACAGTGTTAGCGATGCATCGCCACCCGGTTATGGAAGAGGTGTAATGGAAGAGACTCTTTCTTCACCCCTCTTTCACCACCGGGTGGTGCTGTACCACTGACACTATGCTCTGAGCCCCTAGCACATGTAGTCAAAAGAGGATGTCAGGTATGTATCACTGCAGGTGGAGGAAGAGGAGAAGATGCTCCAGTGTTCGCAACAGGGAACTATACAAACACTCCCTGCGCCATTCTGCATGACCTCAATAGGCAGAACAACGAGTTCTGATGGCAGAGGTTAAAATGAGCGTAGCATCTTCAAACTAAATATTTTGTTTGAAGATGCTAACGGGTTAAGTACGTTTTCGGGACCAAGATATATACATTGCATGTGTGCATTTTTCAGGTCAAACCACTGCAATGTTTCTCAGTTACAGAAACCCAAAGATAAGCAGTGCCACTACTGCACAGAAATCTTTTATTTTATCTTAACAAGTGAATATTTCAGTGCCTTATTATGTCCAGTTCAGTAAATATTTGGGCCCATATGTAATTCCCTGTTTTTCCTAAGTTTTCTCCTAGGTGATATTTTCACACCTTGCCAATAAAATGCATTTTAAGCCACCGGCAAGCAAGAAAATACTAAAATTAATTTTCATAGTACTTTTTCACCCACAGTACTTTTTGGTACTTTTTTGATTACAAAATGCTGAAAAGTTATTTTAAAAAGAAGTTGAATAATTATCTCCTAGGAGAAAACCCAGGTGAAAAAGTTAATTGCATATGGGCCCAGGTGTGAAAAAGTGGCAACACTATGAGTACTTAAAATCAACGGACATCTGAAACCTGCAGCAGATATCTACACTACCTATCCAAAAAAAAAGGGTCACCACTTATACTTAACAAAGTACATAGGCACAAGCCTCCCACTGTATAATTACTGCATGAATTATTACATTATGTGCTCAAAAAAGTGGTCAGCTAACAACCTAAATCTAATGAATGACCAGGAGAAATTGAGAAAGAGGGGTTCAGGGTGCATGAGACATCATTTTCACAAATGAATTGGCCACCACAGAGTCCAGAACTTAACCCCATTGGAGTTAATCATAAAATAAAATAAAAAAATCAACAGCTAAACTATCCCATTTACTCTAGCACACATGCTCAACATTACTACTTAGAAATGTAATGGTATAGTGCCTAACATTTACTAAAAGTTGATCCATGGGTACCTGAAATACTGGCGATTCAAAGACATTCAACATAATTATATGTAACAGGCGATTCTAAGGCTGTGGGTTTACACCACCTGCTTCAGCACCTGGTGCTAAAGTGAACATTGCTTTGGCTGTGCCGCAGGGCACGAGAAACCGTTATGGATGAAGCAGTAGACTGGGCACTGGTACTGAAACTCAATTAATGAACCTGTCAAAATGAGAGTAAAGTAGTGATCAGGAGAAATAAGGTAGGAGGATGGATTACAGTGAGGTTTGTTTTATTTGTTAGGGTTACAAGGTTAAGATTAAGTGTTAGAGATCCCGGAAGGAAGGAAGCTGTGCTTATGTATCAGAAAGGAAGTTTTTGGCAGGAAGGTGGTTCTTGCAAAGGGAAAAGTCAAGGTTAGGCAAAAGGAAGGAGTTATTCATCAAAAAGAATCTAAAAATGTATCTCTATTTTCCCAAAGAGAAAAAATCTTTGTACTATGAACAATGTACTTTGAACAATGTTTGTACTAAAAGAAAGTAATCCTTTAAAGGGATACTGTAGGGGGTCGGGGGGAAAATGAGTTAAACTTACCCGGGTCTTCTAATGGTTCCCCGCAGACATCCTGTGCCCACGCAGCCACTCACCGATGCTCCGGCCTCGCCTCCGGTTCACTTCTGGAATTTCAGTCTTTAAAGTCTGAAAACCACTGCACCTGCGTTGCCATGTCCTCGATCCCGCTGATGTCACCAGGAGCGTACTGCTCAGACACAGACCATACTGGGCCTGCGCAGTATGCTCCTGGTGACATCAGCAGGATCGAGGACACAGCAACGCAGGCACAGTGGTTTTCAGACTTTAAAGTCTGAAATTCCAGAAGTGAACTGGAGGCGGGACCGGAGCATCGGTGAGTGGCTGCGCGGGCACAGGATGTCTGCGGGGGACCATTAGAAGGCCCGGGTAAGTTTAACTCATTTTCCCCCTACAGTATCCCTTTAGGCTGGTTTCACAGTAAGACGTTACAGGCGCACGTTAGAGCAGCCTGTAACGCACCCCACTGCACAGCAATGAAAAATCAATGGGCTGTTCACAGCGCCCACGTTGCGTTACAGTGTAACGCTGCGCCATTATATAACGTACTGCATGCAGTACTTTGTAAGCGGCAGAGCCGCGTTAGACTGTTTGCACATGCTCAGTAACGTTGGGGAGGAGCGGAGAGCGGCCAGGCACATGGCTAATTAATATTCACTGCACTCAGTGACGTGCAGTGTTTACTTCCTGGAGCGGCCGCTCTGTGCGGCGATTGGCCGGCGGGACCACGTGATGCCGCATGCGTCCAAGAGTGCGCATCACGGCATCACGGACGCCAGAGTGAGCTGCACAACGCGGCTCACTCTGACATCCACAGCAGGGAGCACCAGGCGTTGCGTTAGGGGCACGTTATGCGACAATAACGTACCCTAAAACGCAACGTCCTGGTGTGAAACCAGCCTTAAGATTCAGAGTCAAGAAGTGGGTTTACACAAAGTTGCCAGTTAAGGTTAGCAATCAGGAAAAAGAGGTTTTTTTTAAAGGGATAAATTAATATTAGGCAAAGGGTAGACCACAAAACCGCAAACAAAAAACAGGATGTCTCATGTGACAAGGCTTGATTGAACAGCCTAATTCTGATATAGTTGAAATTCGGTTTTCCGCAGGCAAATACCAAATTTTGCTTTCCAGTTTTTGAGTTCCAAAGGCATTTTCTTTTGAAGTCAATGAGGGCGATTTTCACGGTTAATAGCCAGTGTTGTGATTAATTATGTCCAAATAACAATTTTATAACATTATTATACATCATAATACTAACAACCTCTTACTGTGTATGGCAGCAAACACATAAGCTTAATGTTACTTAATTCCAATTTTTTTTTAGAAAACTATAGGTCAGCAGTAATTACTTTGAACTGCATATTAGATCACCTTTCAGTTTCCTTCGTCAAACCGAAGATCAATAACTTAAAGTGAAACCTATCAACAGAAAGAATTCTGTAATAAACATGGGAGCAGCATGTGACAAATCTGTCTCCGTCCTGGAATTGTTTAATTTATTACACTGCTGGCAGCCTTTGTAATTACTTATGGAAGGGTTACTGGCAAGTGTGGAGCAGATGACATTTTCTTATGAAAATCTGGTATCCGAATCCAAGCTTATTTTATTTTTCTAAGACGTTCATTTGCTTTATTAAACCTACTACATAACAGATTTCTCAGCCAATTGGAACTGACCACAGGAATCCCCAATAAATATGTATGTGCTTTTTGTGGATGAGAAATACCATTTGCAAATGGCATCCTGGCAATTATAATGGAACACAGTGTGCTATTGTATTTCTCTAATTATACAAGGGTGTCATATAAAATAAATATGTAAGCTATGTTAATCTACAGTTATGGACTTTAGGGGAGAATTGTTGCAGTAAACAGAGTTCATCACATTAATTGCAAAATCAATTGGCATTTAGTGGCCTGTAGAGCTGCTTAAATTGCAAATTAACAGAGGCATTTTAGCAGGAATCACAGGAGACAGCTGACAGTGGGGATGAATGCATGAGTAATATACAAACAAAGGGAGAGATGTATAGAAGGAATTTGTGTTCAATTTACAATAACTATAATAAAAATAATGGCTTTTCAGATCAACCATATATACATTGGGCCTGATCTATTCACTTTTTCTTCTAAGATTATATTTTCTCCTAGATGATATTCCACATCTTACGCCAGCAAGCAAGAAAATTCTCATAATAATTTTGGCAGTAAATTTTGGCAGTACTTTTTCACCAACTTTTTGGTAGTTTTTCAAATCAGAGTGCTGAAAAGTGAAGAAGATGAAAATAATCACCTTTGAGAAAACATAGGCGAAAAGGTGAATTTGATTGGGCTTATTAAAGAGAACCTGAACTGAAAATAAAAAGTCAAAATAACCATGCACGTGTCATACTTACCTCCTGTGTAGTCTACTCCTCAATCCCTTTCTCCTCTCCTGCGTCCCATTTGTCCACTGTGATCAATGGAATTCTCCGTCCTCCATTTTTAAAATGGCCATTACCCCATAACAGCTTCCTGGTCAGCACACTGTTAAACTGAAATATCACCCACTTGAGCCATAGGGAAACATGGATATTACCTTGCACATTCAGTTGTAACTGACAGCTGCTGATATATAACTGACAGCAACTGGTATATTTAAATTCTGACAAAATATTGTCAGAACTGGAAGGGATCACTGTAAGAAGAAAATAGTGAGATTACTAAGTAATATTTATTTGCAGCTACGTCATATGTTTATTTTAAATAATTTTACTCGCTTCAGGTTCCCTTTCAGTGCTTAACAGACAGTCAGGCTAATTTCACACATGGTGCTGTGGGACTGTCCTGCGGCAGGAGACCCTGCACCATTGCATGTTTAAATCACCCTGCGGCAGAGTGCAACGACAGGGTGATTTGCTTAGCCCCGCCCTGCTCAGAGAGTTGCTCTCTGCTACACAGGAAGTATGTCACTGAATTTTGAATGCTCAGCGCATGCACACTGCACTGCTATTGCAACAATCTAAATAGATTGTTGTGGTGCCATTGACGCCAATGCAATGGCATGCCGAGTGGTACCGCTCGGCAATGCACTGCAGAGTATGCATCGTCTCTGTGTTGTTCGGAGAACTTGCATTGCGTTGCTTCTACAGATACTGTGGCCAGTCTCATAGAGACTAATAGCCACTGCAATGAGCTGCCGCATGGAAGCAGCGGGGGAGAGTACCACGATGCACTGAACACTGTATGTGTGAAAGGGGCCTCAGGGTTTCATTAATATAATTGTGAAAACTAATGTCTCCACTTTTTGGCAATATGCAACGCATTGAACTTGGACGTTATTTAGCCCTGCGTTTGGTGCACCGTTTTCATCACACAGTGATAGAACGAAAATGGCGCATGCGTAAAAAAAAAAATAGAATGAAAATGGCGCATGCGTAAAAAAAAAAAACATTACTGAGCATGTGCAAACAGTCTAACGCAGCGAAAAACGTGTATAACGCATAGCATGCAGCACTTTAATTTAACGTGCAGCGTTAGACACCAACGCAACGTCTGCACTGTGAACAGCCCATTGATTGATGCTGTAATTTATTGTGCGTTATATGTTGTTGTAACGTGTGACTTTAACGTCACACTGTGAAAGAGCCCTAAAAGGTGATTGAGTTGGACTTTAAATAATTGAAGCCACATGAATAGACCCACAGCAAAATTTATATTTAAAGGACAACTGAAGTGGGAAGAAGAGGGAGGCTGCCATCAACAGCCCTGTGGATCTATTTGGCTGCTGTAGTGTATGAATAACACCATAAACAAGCATGCAGCTAATCTTATCAGATCTGACAATAATGTCAGAAACTCCTGATCTGCTGCATGCTTGTCCAGGGTCTATGGCTAAAAGTATTAAAGGCAGAGGACCAGCAGGATAGCCAGGCTACTGGTATTGTTTTTATCCCTCTTACTACAGTTGTCCTCGAAAGGGAACCCGGGTGAGATACATATGGAGGCTGACCTATTTTATTTCCTTTAAGGCCTTGTTCACATTATAAATCGCAAGCATAGTGCGTTTTATTGAGCTTCTTTCAAAGCGCTTTTCCCTGCGCTTTGAGCTTAGCGCTTTTCTAAGCGCTTTTGCTGAGCAATTGAGATTTTCACTTCCTGAGGTCAGTCAAGAAATGAATTCTTTATCCCGGAAAAGAATAAATACAATGGGGTTGATTCACTATAACAAATAGTGTGCCTTATCAGAGTTAGTGTGCCTTATCAGAGTTAACACGCCTTATCAGAGTAGCATAGCGAGCGTTACGAACTATGCTTTTGCTATAATGGAAGGTATAGGAAAAGTGCAAAACCTTGAAAAAGCGCTTTGTAAAGTGATTTCCCCAGCGCTTTTAAGAATAAATACAGTGGGGCTGATTCACTATAACAAATAGCATGCCTTATCAGAGTTAACATGCCTCATCAGAGTTAACACACCTTATCAGAGTAGCATAGTGAGCGCTACGAAGTTATGCCTGCTAATTGGCAATGACGAGAGCTCCGCTCATCCTGCCCTGAGCTCCTGCGGGTCCAATCACTTTAAGGGACATTATCCCCGCACTTTGATTGGCCCAATAGGCTGTGTGTCAAGTTTCCTTTCAAGTGACAGGCAGCCTATTGGGCCAATCAAAGTGTGGAGATGTCCTTTAAAGTGATTGGACCCGCAGGGGCTCAGGACAGGATGAGCGGAGCCATTGTCAATTAGCAGGCATAACTTCATAGCGCTCGCTATGCTACTCTGCTAATGTGTGTTAACTCTGATAAGGCATGTTATTTGTTATAGTAAATCAACCCCACTGTATTTATTCTTAAAAGCACTGGGGAAATCACTGTATAAAGCGCCTTTTCAAGGTTTTGCACTTTTCCTATACCTTCCATTATAGCAAAAGCGCTCAGAAAATAGTACATGTAGTGCGTTGCTCATGCTCATATGTAAACACTCTCATAGGAAATCATTGCACCAACGCTTTTAGGGTGATTTCTAAAATCACCAGCACTTAAAAAAATCTGCAAATACTCCTAGTGTGAACAAGCCCTTAAACAATGTAGATTGCCTAGCTGTTCTGCAGATCCTCTGCCCCTTATACTTTTATCAATAGACCTTGAATAAGAATGCAGATCAGATGATGCTAGCTGCATGCTTTTTTTCAGGTGTGCGACTCAGACAGATACTACTGACTGAAAAGGTCAGCATGCCTGCCAGGCAACTGGTATTGTTTAAAAGGAAATGAATATGGCAGCCTCATATGACTCTTACCTCTGGTTTCTTTAGGCTACTTGCACACCAAGACGTTGCGTTAGGTGCTATGTTAAGGTCGCATAACGTGCACCTAACGCAAGGCCTGGTGCTCTTCGATGTAGACGTCAGAGTGAGCCGCGTTGTGCAGCTCACTCTGGCGTCCATGATGCCGTGATGCGTACTCTTGGACGCATGCGGCATCACGTGGTAACCACCGGCCAATTGCCGCACAGAGCGGCCTCACCAGGAAGTAAACACTGCACGTCACAACGTGCAGTGAATATTAATTAGCCATGTGCCTGGCCGCTCTCCGCTCCTCTCCAACATGACTGAGCATGTGCAAACAGTCTAACGCGGCTTAAGCCGCTGTAACGCTACAGTATGCTGCACTTTCGGAAGAACGTGCAGCGTTACATGTAACGCAACGTGGGCAGTGTGAACAGCCCACTTGTGTTACATTGCTGTGCGTTGGGGGAGCGTTACAGGCTGCGTGCGCCTGTAACGTCTTAGTGTGTAAGCAGCCTTAAAGCAGCCCCCAATATGTTCTGATGTAACTCAGGTGAGAACTGCTAACTTATGCCACAATCTTGTAGACATTTTCTCCAACCCCAAAGTGTCCTTGGTGGGAATACAGAACCCCAGCGCTGCAATTTTAACCTGCTAGCCACTCAACTGCTCTAGTGACTGATATAACTTCACATATATTTTTTAAATATTTCTATACACAGCAGCCCAGATTTCCCATTCATTTCCTTTGAGAGCTAGTTTCAGGACAGATTATACGGGCTTGTATTCTGAAGCCAAGCATGTCCTGCTTTTAAATTTGATATAATAGAACTTGGGATTTGTAATTAGCTTTGACATTGTAAAACACACTTCTCACAAATTTAATATCCAATTTCAAAAAGAAAGTCAAATGTATTTCCATGGGTTTGTGTGAACTTTGTTTATGCATAGATGCTGCAGGCTACAAATTCATTTTCTGCAGAGGTACCGGGGGAATGGAGAAGGTACCTTCACTGATGTGACTTATTATTCACAATGGATCTGTGTACAAAAGGACTGTTTACTGAGAGTAATGGTGGGCTGGTTACTGTACAGCATTTCCAAACCAGTAATTACATAGTGATTTCTTTCTCCTATTCAGATAACACAGTGGAAAAACATATATGACTCTTCCCACCCTAATGAGATGGAACTACCAGACCCATGGGAGGATCTGTTGACTGATTTTCAGAAGCTGCTGGTTCTCCGTTGTGTAAGACCAGACAAGGTAAATGGATTTTTTTTGCTATACTTGGCTCTGCTGCATAAACTATGGTTTTCAAAACACTTTTAAATGAGGAAGTATACAGCTAGTTATCTTCTAAAGTGACCCTGGAGTAAACTAGGGAAATATGAATTGAGCACATAATAATTGGCTATATAATTAGAGGTTACATACAGTGATAACTGCATGCCTGTATTTTCAGCAGTCCCAGAGATTGGAAAATATATATGTGTATCTGAACCACCTGCAGCTAGTACAGAATGCTGCTGCAAAGCTGTTAACAAGCCAACCCCCCTTCAAATTTGGCATGCTAACATTCAAATCTCTACACAATCTAGGCCCTGAATAGCTGAAGGATTGGTTGCAACTGCATCATGCCTCCCACAAGCTCAGATCAACAGCATCTAATAACTTGACCACCCCCAGAGTCCAATTCAAAACCTTTGGAGCTAGAGCCTTCTGTCTTGCTGCCCCTACCCTTTGGAATGCTTTGCCACACTAAATCAATATAGCTCCAACCCTGAAGGCGTTTAAATCAAAACTGAAAAACCACCTGTTTAGTTTGGTATTTATGATCACATAACCTTTTCCACTGTAATACAGTACAAACCACAACTATGTACTGATCTGAGAGACGTTTATGGGCTTTGGGTCCTATGGGAGAAAAGCACTTTGCAAATGTTTTGTTGTGGTTGAGTGTAAATTGAGTTGAGCTCCAGAGCTTTTATGTTGGTCAATAAAGTCATCCATCATATTAATGGACCAATAGGAAGGCTTAAAAAGCCTAAGGGTTGATGGAAGGAGGGGTCCTGCTGTTCCCTTTTGTAGCAAAAAAAGATAAATGTAAATAGATAGCTAGAATGTATAAAAACTAACAGGAATTTTGGAATTAATACACAAACCAGTAGTATGCTGTAAAGCCTGGTTTCATGTACAGATTACATGGTGATCTTTAACAATAAATACCTGAGTCTTTAAAGCAAGCATGTTATATATGTATATGATTAATGTTATATTAAAACTAAACATGCTAAGATAGAAGAATAAAAATAGCCAGCGTTTGTAAAATAAGCATGCAAGGGATACACAGCTTCATATACAGTAAACGTATGCACAATTACACACACATTTAGCTTTGATATCAAAGAAATTTACTCATGTAGCAAATTAACACATGAAATAATGCTTAACCACTTCCGGATTCCGGGTGGTTTGGCTGATCTGTGCTGCGGGGGCTCTTCAGCCCGCAGCACAGATCAGAAATCAGGCAGGGCGATCAGACCTCCCCCCTTTTTTCCCCACTAGGGGGATGTCCTGCTGGGGGGGTCTGATCGCCGCCGCGCTGCTGTGTCTAGCGGGGGGGGGGGCTCCTCAAAGCCCCCCTCCGCAGCACTAGTCCTCCCTCTGCCTCCTTCCCTCCCTCTCCCGTCCCCTGTGTGCGGCGCAGGACGGAAAGCCGTCCTGCGCCGGATAGGATAGGCTTTAGCCTATCAGATGCCGGCGATCCCTGGCCAATCAGAGGCCGGGGATCGCCGATCTCCTCTACGGCGCTGCTGCGCAGCAGCGCCGTATATATGTAAACACCGGGGAAGATCTTCCCCGCGTGTTTACATTTACCCTGCGAGCCGCGATCGGCGGCTCGCAGGGTGTTCACAGGGACACCCTCCGTGAACTGACATGGAACGGTTTCCATGGAAACCACTTCAGGATTCAGGGGCGTAGTTAAGCGTACGCAGAATCCTGAAGTGGTTAATTAGCAAAATGTGTGATTGTGCTTTTATGCATCATGCACTAAATATTACACGTTGGTCACATGGTAAAAAATACCTTTGTACCTTAAAGTGGACCTGAACTCTTGCACAGAACAGAAGGAAAAGATAGAGAAACACACCCTGTATGTATTTAGAGAGTTTAGCCTGTCTAATTCCCCCTCATCTGTGCCTAATCACCACCATAATTTGATCTCCCAGCTGTGTCAGCTCAGGAATGTCCTCTGCAATGGTAGAGCAGCTAATGTGTAAACATAGAATGTTGCAAACAATATGTAGAGGTCCGCACTGCTTCAAAATTAATCTTAGTTTATTCAAAAAGTAAAAAAGACATACAGGGTAAAAAGAACTGTAGGGCAAGACAGTCCACTGTTCCAGGCTCTCGCCTTTCTTCAAGTTGCCCAGTTCTGAAGACAGAGTTCAGCAGAGTTCAACACACACACACACACACACACACACACACACACACACACACACACACACACACGGCCGCTGACCAAAGAGCATCAGTCAAGATTTTTCGTTTCTGACTTTGCTGACGAAGGCCTGGTGAACACCAAAACCCGCTAGCAGATTTTGAAACGCTTTTTCTTATTTTTCTGTAGCGTTTCACCTAGCATTTGGCGGTTTTGGGAAGCATTTTTGGTGTAGTAGATTTCATATATTGTTACAGTAAAGCTGTTACTGAACAGCTTCTGTAACAAAAACACCTGCAAAACCGGTCTGCACTGCCGGTTTTCCTATACTTTACATTGGAGGCAGAAACGCCTCCGCAATCCAAAAAATGCCTCACCCCGGGAGTATGTGTTTCAGCAAAACGCCTCCCGCTCTGGTGTGAGCTACCCCATTTAGATACATTGACCAAGCGTATCCGCAGCCGCAAGCGGCTGCAAAAACGCGAAAAAACCCGCTCGGTGTGCACCAGCCCTAATAGGAGATTCTTTCTGGACATGGGGGTGTGGTTTGCATAGTAAGTAGCAGTTCCCCATCAGGTCCACTCATTTACATCTCTTTCCTGATTGGATGATGTGGTGTGAACTGAACTCTGTCTTCAGAACTCGGCAACCTGTAGAAAGGCGAGAGCCTGAAACAGTGGACTGTTTTGCCCTACAGTTCTTTTTAACCTGTATGTCTTTTTTACTTTTTCAATAAACTAATTTTGAAGCAGTGCGGACCTTTACATATTGTTTGCAAGTAAGATTCTGTGATACCCGGGATACCATCTCTGCACGCTTTACCAGATCTTCTGGTAACTAGCCAGAGAGTGCGGTCTCACAGCTATATAAACATAGGATGTTAACAATATGTCTGCTTCCGTGAACGCAGAAGGTAGACACACTGCATATTTATTGCAGGATTTGTATCAGATGTAACAAAGAAATGTTTTTCTTTAAGGTCCGCTTTAAACAGTATGAAGCAAAAAGTCAAACTACAATTATTACAATTTATTAGTTAACTCTGCACTGACTGTCATGTATATATTCAGTAAAGAATTTGTCAAGACTAAAATATAGGGGCTGCCATTGATACCTTACTGTATGTTGAGGCTGGAAGCTGCAGGGCTTCCTCTTTTCTTACTGCCTTTTATCTCTGCGAGTCACTGACATGGAACCAGTACAGAGGTCATTTCGGATTACTGACTTGCTAAATAGTGAAGCATTGATACGGATGACATCCCTCGCATATTTAAAAGCAGGTCAACAGTGACATCCTGCACTTTTCTGTCTGGAAAGGTTCCCTTTAAACAGCACAAAAAAGGCAGCCAGTAGCTTGATAGGTAAAAACTGTATGTAATAAATGTCACAGCAATGGTATGAAAGTGAAACCTTGAAGCATATTAAGGGAAGGGTGGTGGGGGGGGGGGGGGGGGAATAAGCTAAAAATCTGATCACACTGCTACGGGTAACCTATTAAAAATCAATTTTGCTTGCAGTAGACACAGCTTTTGAAATAAATGGAAAAGTCCAGCAGCTGATCCTTTCTTTTAAGGAGCAGCAAAGGACATAATGAAAATTTGATGTGCAAGCAATGGAAAATGTAAGTGAAATGTGCTTTCGACAAGAGAAAGCAGCAGGCTTTCCTCAAACCATGCCAACTCTTTCTGATGGTGAAGAGTGGCACTCAGAAGCCCTTGTTGTGTTTATTGTCCTTTCCCCCAAAAAAAAAATTACAGCAGGGAAGAAAGAGCAGATGTTGATTCCCAATATTTTATAGCAACTCGGTGGTACCTCTCTCCATCACAGCCAAACTTTCTGTGGGGGATATTTTTGAAGAGTAAATAATTAGGTCAGATCTATTAAATGAGAGCAGAACTTCAACTCATTTGAAGAGACTTCAGACTGTGTGTCTTTGCTGTGTCCAATATGTGACTAATATCAATAAATTAACTCCGTAGGATATTCGCTAAGCCGCAGAAATGAAGATGCACTGTGATGCATCACACGTATTACCTTCAGGGAGGATTACAGGCAATCTAGCATCTCTTTTTGCTCTAGTTCTGCACAAGTTAATATTAAGAACTTAGTTTCAGGAAGTATTTTGTAGAAATAAACTTACAAAGACTGCAGGACTGAAAAATAAACAACTATACTAGAAGAGTCTCTGATACATTGTATGATACATAAAGCAGCGCAAATGTCTCAAAATACACCGCTTTTTCATGCAAATCAGTATAGTCTACATTCAGCAGCATTTAAGCCTTTAGTAGACAATTTATTTGGACGCTTGCAAGGGCTCCAGGCCAATTTAATTTAGCACATTTTTTTTATTTCTTGCTCCTAATTAGTACTGTTGTAATGTGTATTTATGGCCACTTGTCACTAGGGGGCAATGTGAGACAATAACAGAGGACTTCCGCTTTCAGTTTCTATATGTTCTGCTAGCAGAGAGAGATCAAAGCATTCCAAGAATTTACACCACAAGAAGTTCTGAGAGTTGAGGTCAAAAGCATTGCACTATCTCAAATGAGATAACTCCTTTGAAGCTGCTAATGCATTAAAGAGGAACTTTACTGGAAATAACTTCATGAATAAGATAGCTTATTTTTTTACAAAATTACTTTATAAAAATAGTCAATGTTTGCCAATTGTAAAATCTTTCTACACCGTTAACATGTTTTGCAGGAAACCACAAACATGCACAGGTGTTGTAGTTAGTCACAGCAGAGCTGATTACCTCTGTGGATTCCTACAAAACATGCACTGCTGGTGGCACTTGAAGAGAGGGTTGAAGTGGATCAGTTCAAATAGGTGCAGTTTGCAACTAGTACCAGGAAGATAATTTGAGCACTAGTTAAATTGCGGCCATGGTGGGTGCCAGAGTTCCGCTATACCATAGCTGAACGCTAGGTTTCAAAATTAGCAGCACGAGCAATGTGATTTAGTGGCAGGGAGACAGAATAGCGGTTATAGATAGCGGCAAAGAGTGAGTTGCAGCTGTAGCGGGTGCCAAAGTTCTGCTATACTACAGCTAAACTCCGGCTTTTAAAATTAGCAGCGAGGCAGAGCAGTATGTTTTTATGTCAGGGAGTCAGGATAGCAGTAATCAATAGCAGCGAAAGTTAGAGTTACATGTAGGTGGGGGAGTAGTGTTAGGCATAGGTGGGACAGTTAGTGTTAGGAGTAGATAGGAGAGTGGTAATGTGAGAGTTAAGTTAGGATAAATGATAAGAGTAAAGTTACTGATATTCTACTAACGGTAAAAGGAGATAGTAGAATATTGGTTGAGTTACCAATATTCTATTACAGTGTTTCTGAAACATGTTCTTTTGATTCCCCAGTGGTGCATGTTTTGCAGGTAACCTCACCTATGCGCAGGTGGGGTAATTAGTGTCTCAGCTAGGTGGATTCCATGTAGTTGAGACACTAATCACCCCACCTGTGCATAGGAGAGGTTGCCTGCAAAACATGCACAGTTGGAGTCACGAGGACAGGTTTGAGAAACACTGTTCTATTATGTTACATACATGCCCATTTTAATTTGTGGCTTTTTTTTTAAATGTACATGGTTGGGGAAAACTGGTTTAAAGTCACTGTCACAGTCTCATGAACTTTGAGAACTGTGTCCATTTTAATGAATAGGTAAGAGAAAACAAACTTCTTTGATTTGTTAAAGAGACTCTGTAACAACATTTTTAGCCTTAATTCTTTTATCCTATAAGTTCCTATGCCTGTTCTAATGTGGTCTGTCTTACTGCAGCCTTTCCTAGATGCACTGTCTCTGTAATAAATCTTATCTTCTTTCCTCTGTTGTCTCTGTCGGGCTTAGGCTGGAATGTGTGGAATGTGCAGCACTGCTTCTCATTGGCAGAAGCTATACACACCCTCTCCAAGCTCTGCATGAGTCACACAGTAAGCTGTTCTCAGGGTATCAAACTCTGGTTAGAAACCATGTTTTTTGTTTGTAAACACTGCATAAAAATGGCAATTACAAGCCAGGATTGCAGCAGGGAGTGGCATAAACAGCACAGAGGGGCCCAGGAGAACATAAGGAATAGAATGGTATGCTTTTTATTGTAAGAATTTTAGAGTACAGATTCTCTTTAACATCTTACGTTCATGTAAGTGAGAGGTGCTGCTGTCTCAGTCTGTGATAGGAATGTTAGCGCATTTATGTTTCAAATAGAGACTTAAATTAAACCTGAGATGAGAATAAAAAAAGATTTGATATTTACCCGGGGCTTCCTCTGGCCCCATAAGCACCTCTGAGTCCCTCACCATCCTCCTGAGAGCCTCTGTTCTTGTGCTATTGGTCCCAGTAAACTGGCTCAGCCGCACTAGTCGGGCTCTTCTGTGCATGCACGGAGGGGCTGTGCATGTGCAGAAGAGACCGACTGGCGCGACTGAGCCAATTTACTGGGACCCATAGCCTGAGAACTTGGGAGGATGGCGAGGGACTCAGATGTGCTTATGGGGCTGGAGAAAGCCCTGGTAAGTATAAAATCTTTCTTTATTCTCGTCTCAGGTACACTTTAAAACGTTTGCTAAATGGTATGCAGTTTACTGTACAGTATGCAGCATTGCCAGATGTGATGGATGCAGGTAAGGAAATCTGCTATTATCTTATTACAGTACATACAAGTAAAATTATAGATAAAAGAGCACTACAATTAAGTAGTAACGAAGATGTCATATGCAATGTATGAAAGACTTGTGATAGATTAGAGCTCTTCTGACCTCTTCTGTTTGGAGGTTGCAGCTGTATAAGCAAAGTATACAACTTAGATTTGTGACTTAAACATTGAGGTGACATTTCTTCTTGGAATTTGTGAGTCATTCTCATTAGCCAGAATTACCTGGTTACAGCCAAGACTGTTTATAAGTTATCTCATATAATGCTGCTAATTATAATGTGTCTAAAGTTAGATAAGTATTGACAATTACTGGCATTTTGAATGTTCAAAGCAAACTTAGTTATGATTTATAATGAAAGGTACAATGACCCTCATTCTGCTTAGGTGCATAAGATTTATTTTTAGCTTTGCCTACATCATCTATGCCAAAATATGATACGGTTTTAATATGTGTTAGTAATATTTAGTAACATGGCAATTTCTAATATTTTTGCTTTAAATTATTTAGTATAATTAAAAATTATTATTAACAATTAGCACCTATTGCCATGTTTATGATGATACCAAACAAATCCAGTATAATTTGCTAAGTGACAATTAGGGGCACAAATAATACTTTTGTTGTCACGCTTGATTCAGATCACCCAAATTCAATGCCAAATGAGTTGGGTCAGTGAGTCTATGAATAGCAGGGGATAAGCACAACAGCCAGGCAAGCAGCATTTTTCAAAAGGTAATACATTCCTAGTCTATAGACTCTCTTCCATTCAGTGCGGATCAGCTCAGCATTTCAATTTACATAAGCAAGGTAAGTAAACTGAAATATCATATGGCATCAATCCTTGCAATTTGCACAGCTAAAAGGATTACCTTTTATTCAGCAAAGGCAAAGTGTAACAAAACAAAAAACTTAAAAAAACTAAATTGTAACAAAATGTTGTCTTCTATGTAGATTATTCCTGCAGTCCAGCAATTTATCTCTAATAAGATGGGTCCAGCCTACATAGATCCACCAACCTTCGATCTGCAGCATAGTTACATGGACTCCACTTCCAGCACACCACTGATATTTGTGCTTTCATCTGGTGCTGATCCTTTGGAGTTATTGATGAAATTTGCAGAAGAAAAAGGTACTGACACATTTTTATTTCACAAAATCAAGTCTTTGCTCAGATTCTTAACAGATAAAGTTCTACAACATTTAAAAAAAACAAAAACCTGTTATGAGGGAAATTTCTGACTTTTAATATAAATTGAGCAACCTCTTAGCTGTTTCATTGATCAAAAGAAAAATGTGCAGGACCTGTATTTCAGAAAGCAGAAGCTTATTAGTTAATTATGTCAGATCTCATATGACAGAAGATTATTCATTTGCAAACTTCTAGGTATATACTACGTAAAGTGAGATCTTTATTTAATTAGGAGGTTCTTAATTTTGTTGCATTGGAACTACACAAAACAATGTGACCCCTATGCCTAAAGCCCCATATACATGCAAGATGAAACTAGGCTAAGGTGGACTATAATGACCACCTCTGCTGAGATTCCAGCATGTGTACAGCAGCTACCAACCCTCTTGGTTGCTCAGCCAGCGAGCCACCTGGTGGATTGATTTGGTAGAGCGCTGGTAGAGAACATTTTTCTGTTATCTCACCCTGTCCAGTGTGTAATGTCACAACCCTTTCACTCCATCGCAACCCCCATATTGCAGTAGAGAACATTGCTAGCCTGCAAGCTAGCTAGCAACACATCTTTACTGTATCAACCCTGCTGCAGGATCGAGTACCAATCCCTGCCACTCAACATGCCTTAACCAAAAAAAGTGTAATCAAAGACTGAAAGTATCAAGATGTATTATTTTATTAGAAGTGCCATTCATCTTTTAAAAGCGCTAGTGCAATGATACCCTATAGGTCCGTTCTCACTTGGGCGATTTGCGTTAATCGCCAAATGCAAATTTGTAGCCAGCACCTATTTCAGGTGATTTTCCGACGTTCGTGTTTAGTGCTATAGAAGTGCTAAACGTGATCGTGAAAAAAATCGCTAAGTGTGAATAGTGATTTTTTTTTTGTGTTAATCGCCATAAATCGCCAGAGCAAAAGGCTAGTAAAAGCGCTAGCGTTTTGCAAGTCTGAATCAGCCCTAATAGTGAAACATACATAGTCCATATAGGCTCTTGCAATTTTTTAATCTAGATTAATATTAGCTAATTAATTTGAACAGATTTGCAGTATCAAAACAGTAGCAATAATGTTTCAGGTAAGCAGCTGTACAATTCGCAGTCCACTTGCAGCAACTGTGCATCTAATACTTTACTCAACTGACACAAGATACGCAACTCCGCATGGCTTGATTCAGCAAACTTCTCTGGTACCAGTAACACCCCTTTTTAACTCCCATTGTAAGGATTTTGCGGCTTCCACTTTATCTCTAAATTCAAAAAGATTTAAAGCAAACCTGAAGTAAAAATAAACTTAAATGACAATTAATTGTATGGGTTTCACTAAACGTAATTATAACATAGAACTGAGTCTCATATTTTTATGTTCAGTTTAAGGGCTTCATTTTTAAGACCTAATTCTAAACAGCTGCCATGACAAATCCTTGCTCTGCTGAAAAGCAAACAGAAGTTTCGGCTCTTTGAACTTTTTTAGCAATAAAACCATATCACAAGCTTCTTTCACTCAGATAATATTCTTCTGGCTTTTATTTACTTTTTAGAAAACTGACTGAATTCATCAAGATGTTGGATAATCTCATTTGTATAGATAACAATGCTAGTTGTTTTTAAACTTGCTATCCTGCAAAACAGAGAGGGACTTTAGACAATTTCTAAGTAGACCTAGTACTACTTGTACATATGGTTATCTCATCATGTCATATTTGTCATTTTATGTGTGCTTTTGGAGTGAGCAAAGTTTTGCATTAATTTTGCTTCTAATTATGTGAATTAAAGAGGACCATTAATGAAGCATAACTGCTGTGGCATTTTTAAATGTTTTCCAAAGCTCTCTGGCCGCCCCCACCTGCTTGCCATGGCTCCCCCAGCTTGGCAGCTGGGGCCTAAATGACTGCTAAGCCTGGGGTGGGTTGCGGCAATGTGGGTGGAGGTGGCCACAGAGCCTTAGTAGACTTCGGTAAAAATGGGTGCAGCTATCCTGCAGATGAAGGGGGCAGATTTTCTGATGAATTATGGGTGAGCAGGTGAGTGATTAACCCTACCATCCACCGTTCTTTGTAGCAGTATGCCAGAGCCTTACATTACAGGCTCTGGTATATGCATATTTTCTACCAATGGTACTCTTTAACAAATTTTCTTGATTAGGGCATAAATTAAAGTTTTCAATTTCCACAACAGACTGTATATAAGAGTGTGGCACTCCTCCCAAATATCAGAATTACAGTGAAGAAAAAGTGTAAATAGAACATCTGATGTGCTCCTAGGGCATGTGCTTTGTCGATTGCTAGAAGGAAGAAACCAAATGGCTGTACTTGTAGAAAAGAATAGGCAGAGACATGCACCTTCTGTCCAATACGTGAAGCTTTCATTCCATTTGATGCACTATACAAGTATTGCATAGATCACCACTGATGTGTGCCTACTGGAGGCATTCAGTACAGCCGTGGGAGTGGAGGTGGGTGGCGGGCACAGAAGTGGGGCATGCGATAGCCATTTTGCATCCTACGGACTCTTGGTTAAACAGAATTCCACTTTGTCAGTGGAACCGCAGCGTGAGCACTGAATGCCTCCACTAGGCACACATCAGTGGTGATCTATATTACTTGTATGGCTCATTAAATGGAATGAATGTTTCACGTATTGGACAGAAGGTGCACATCTCTGCCTATTTTTTTCTATAAGTACATAAACTAAAGTTTTCTGAACTGTGATTCAGCTAGCTTTTACAGCCATTGCTAGCATGTGGCTTAGGGACTAAACCAGGAAATCCATCAGGTTTACAGCAGAGTTGTGTTTCTCTTTTTTTACGTAAAACATACACTTCTGCTGCTCCAATCTAGTTATTTAAAATGAACTAAAGAGAAAATAAACTTGACATAATAAAATGCATATAGCATAGATGATAAATAGAACATAACTAGTATAGAAAAGAGTCTCATGTTTCTATTTACAGTTTTATAGCTTTATTTTTAAGACTGCATCAGACTGTCACAGTTGCAATTTAGAATCCACACCATCCATCTACCTTCCAAGCTAAAAAGGAAGCAGAAGTAAGGACCCTTTAAACTCTCCTGCACTAAAACATTGTTATCACGTTACCTCTACTGGTCTCATCCTACCTTAGTGCAATCCCTGAGAAAAGCCAGGAGATGCCACATACCACACTGTATGAGCTCTGCTGAGTGAGTGTGGATTATCTCCTCCTAATTATGACGCTGCAAATGGTTCATCTCTATCTCTCTCTACAGTAGAAATGAGGAAACTTAGCTGGAAAACAAAGCTGGTTTATCTTATTCATCCCTAGCCTAATGCTTCCTGCATTCCTACATGAAATGTTAATATATTGCAAAAAGTCAATAACACAAGGACTGGCATTATGGAAAAACACATTACATGTGCTAATTTTACTCTAAACATTATTAAGATCGGATTCTTCAGTGAATTCCCATTTAAAATATTGAACAACCCTTTGAGAAGAATTATCACATTACTTCACAAACCTTTCAGATTTGACACCAATAAATGCCAATTTTACTCAAATTGTCAATAATGTAAGATTGTATAGAGAATTACTATTTATATTGTAGAATAATCCTTTGAGAAAATGATCACATTACTTCATAACCCAACATAAACCTTTGTGAACTGCCGCCAAATTAGGCAACAGGCATTGTGGCAAAATGGATCTTTTGGGTCTAACTGATATAATATATATCATAATATATATATATGTATGTATTGTAAACAACAGCTTCATACAAATGTCAATGGGGGCAATGATATTGTGTTAGAATTATCGCACTCATATGCAGAGAGATAGGGATAGCTAGATCGGTAGTGCACAATGGGGTTGATTCATTAATCTGTGTTGCTAAAGAAGCGCAGCTTAATTAGAGGAGCGCAACTTATGCGCACGCTAAGTACAGTAGTGCAGCTAGTGTGCGCTGCTAACTTACTCATGCTCCTTCTAAGTAACGGCCGCTCCACTGACTTTAAACCACAGTGGCTTTAATGGACGTGATCCTCATACTGATCGTCTCAAGTGACATGCATACGTCCATTAAAGCCACTGGACCCGCAGGGGCTCAGGGCGTGTTCAGTGAAGTGGCCACTACTTGGAAGGAGTGCAAGTAAGTTAGCAGCATACGCTATACTGCACTACCGCACATAGCATGTGCATAACTCACGCTCCTCCCATTAAGCTGTGCTACTTTAGCATTGCAAACTGATGAATCAACCCCAATGACTGTAATAGGCATGCTCCCCAACAATGCTAAAAACAAGAAAACAATATCTGCAAGTTGTCATTTCAAAAGGAAGAGATTCAAATGTACCTTTTGCCCCTTTTTAAGATTTTAGCAAGATCAGCATCTCTGTGGTGATGTGACATTCTCTGTCCACCCTCCACAGGAAGAAGATTCATTATTAAAATAAAGGCATTGGTCATTATTTGTATAATATGCCATAACATTACCTTGTATTTATGGAATGGTAGGGGCTCAGTATTGTAAAGTTTATAAATATTAGATTTCAGCTTTAACCTTCCTGGCGGTAAGCCCGAGCTGAGCTCGGGCTATGCCGCCGGAAGGCACCGCTCAGGCCCCACTGGGCCGATTTGCATAATTTTTTTTTGCTGCACGCCGCAGCCGCCCCCCCCCCCCAGACCCCGTGCGCTGCCTGGCCAATCAGTGCCAGGCAGCTCTATGGGGTGGATCGGAATCCCCTTTGACGTCACGAAGCCCTCCAGGAGATCCCGTTCTTTGAACGGGATCTCCTGATCGCCGATTGCCGGAGGCGATCGGAGGGGCTGGGGGGATGCCGCTGAGCAGCGGCTATCATGTAGCGAGACTTACATGAAAAAACAAAAAAAAAATTTAAAAAAAAAAGATTTGCTGCCCCCTGGCGATTTTTTTAGCAAACCGCCAGGAGGGTTAACACATTTTCAAAGCACATTTGAAGAGGGATATGGAGGCTGCCATACAGGGAGTGCAGAATTATTAGGCAAATGAGTATTTTGACCACATCATCCTCTTTATGCTTGTTGTCTTACTCAAAGCTGTATAGGCTCGAAAGCCTACTACCAATTAAGCATATTAGGTGATGTGCATCTCTGTAATGAGAAGGGGTGTGGTCTAATGACATCAACACCCTATATCAGGTGTGCATAATTATTAGGCAACTTCCTTTCCTTTGGCAAAATGGGTCAAAAGAAGGACTTGACAGGCTCAGAAAAGTCAAAAATAGTGAGATATCTTGCAAAGGGATGCAGCACTCTTAAAATTGCAAAGCTTCTGAAGCGTGATCATTGAACAATCAAGCGTTTCATTCAAAATAGTCAACAGGGTTGCAAGAAGCGTGTGGAAAAACCGAGGCGCAAAATAACTGCCCATGAACTGAGAAAAGTCAAGCATGCAGCTGCCAAGATGCCACTTGCCACCAGTTTGGCCATATTTCAGAGCTGCAACATCACTGGAGTGCCCAAAAGCACAAGGTGTGCAATACTTAGAGACATGGCCAAGGTAAGAAAGACAACCACCACTGAACAAGACACACAAGCTGAAACGTCAAGAATGGGCCAAGAAATATCTCTAGACTGATTTTTCTAAGGTTTTATGGACTGATGAAATGAGAGTGAGTCTTGATGGGCCAGATGGATGGGCCCGTGGTTGGATTGGTAAAGGGCAGAGAGCTCCAGTCCGACTCAGACGCCAGCAAGGTGGAGGTGGAGTACTGGTTTGGGCTGGTATCATCAAAGATGAGCTTGTGGGGCCTTTTCGGGTTGATGATGGAGTCAAGCTCAACTCCCAGTCCTACTGCCAGTTTATGGAAGACACCTTTTTCAAGCAGTGGTACAGGAAGAAGTCTGCATCCTTCAAGAAAAACATGATTTTCATGCAGGACAATGCTCCATCACACGCGTCCAAGTACTCCACAGCGTGGCTGGCAAGAAAGGGTATAAAAGAAGAAAGACTAATGACATGGCCTCCTTGTTCACCTGATCTGAACCCCATTGAGAATCTGTGGTCCATCATAAAATGTGATATTTACAAGGAGGGAAAACAGTACACCTCTCTGAACAGTGTCTAAGAGGCTGTGGTTGCTGCTGCACGCAATGTTGATGGTGAACAGATCAAAACACTGACAGAATCCATGGATGGCAGGCTTTTGAGTGTCCTTGCAAAGAAAGGTGGCTATATTGGTCACTGATTTGTTTTTGTTTTGTTTTTGAATGTCAGAAATTTATATTTGTGAATGTTGAGGTGTTATATTGGTTTCACTGGTAAAAATAAATAATTGAAATGGGTATATATTTGTTTTTTGTTAAGTTGCCTAATAATTATGCACAGTAATAGTCACCTGCACACACAGATATCCCCATAAAATAGCTAAAACTAAAACAAACTAAAAACTACTTTCAAAAATATTCAGCTTTGATATTAATGAGTTTTTTGGGTTCATTGAGAACATGGTTGTTGTTCAATAATACAATTATTCCTCAAAAATACAACTTGCCTAAAAATTCTGCACTCCCTGTATTTATTTCTTTTTAAACAATGCAATTTGCCTGACAGTCCTGCTGATCATCTGCCTCTTATAATTTTAGCCATAGACCCTAAACAAGCATGCAAATTGAAGTCTGACTAGATTAGCTGCATGCTTGTTTCAGGAGTGTGAATCGGGCAAAGAGATCAGCAGGACTGCCAGTTAACTGATATTGTTTAAAAGAAAACAAACACTCAGGTGCCCTTTAAAGCATTTGAGATGGATCCTGATCACCGTGTTTGAATGTTGGGGATCTTATGGAGCACAAAGTTAAAGGGGTGTCGCAGCACCCTAGGCAAGAAGGTACAGGAGACAAAAACGGGAGCCCAAATAGTGAAGTATGTTAGATATGAAAAGAGTGAAAAAAAGAAATTCAAAATACTACTCACAAAGGTGGGTTGCAAGGGGGCAACCAACCGCAGGAAGCAGGTGGAGACAATGAACCCGACTCCACACGGGGTGATCCAGCCAGACCTGGATGTGGTACGCTCTCCTTATGAAAAGTGACAGTGAACCTCTGTGGTAAGGACCACAGGTGTTCTGTCTTGACCCCTACAACAGGGGACATTGGGGGGTAAGTTAAGCACAGTGAAAGGGAAAAAGGCGGCCTGGTATGTATAAAATGGATTAAAACCAGTTTAAAATCGAATAAGGTGAGGTGGATTACCTCAATAACAAAATTCTTGTATGAACAAAGAGTTTTATTTAGCACAGGCAACCTCGTTTCGCGGGTCTCAGCCCACTTCCTAAGGCCAATCACAGTGCCAATTAGAAGAAAAACCAATAGTAAGGCTCCCTTTGCTATTGGTTTTGACACGGCTGTCCCCTCCATAGGCTGGGGAGTGATCGGCTGTCATAGGCTGAAGCCTATGACAGCTGATCATGCTGATTGGCTGGTGGGGGAGGGAGGGAGCAGGGCACAAAAAAAATAAAAAAAATTATATATATATATATATATATATATATATATATATATATATATATACACACAAGTTTAGTTAAAAAATAAAGAGATACATATTTATTAAAAAAAAAAAAACATCTGTGGGGCGATCAGACCCCACCAACAGAGCTTTCTGAAAAAAAGAGGGGAGGAATCACTTGTGTGCTGTGTTGTGCGGCCCTGCAGCTTGGCCTTAAAACTGCAGTGGCCTATTAAGCAAAAAATTGCCTGGTCTTTAGGGGGGTTTAGCACTGTAGTCCTCAAGTGGTTAAGTTCCCAGTGCAACATTATCCTTCTAGCCCACAGTTACCGTTTCCACATCACCCTGTTTTTCCTCCCTCTCTTATTACCAGCAATGTCTAACATCACCATCTGTGCAGACATCTACATTTATAATTCTCTAGAATCTAGTAGAGATCTCTTGCAGTTGTAATGTGATATTATATGCCTATTACAAACTATTACAGGTGTACACAGCTATGCCCTGTCCCTAGACCAATCATAAAAATGCTAGACTTTACAGATATTATCTACTTATTTATTTATATATTCCTTCCCTATTCAAAATGTAATGGACTAAACCTACATAATTGGCCTCCTTCCTTGCCATCTACAAAAAAGAAGCATTAGCTAAATATCCATTTGGAGTCTAATCAGATGCCTGTTTTAAATAACCATAAATTACATGGGTGGAAATGAGTGTTATTTTACTGGCTTTAACCTTCAAGGTAAACAAAAGGAGATGCAAAATGTAAAAAATAACAGCCAGCACATCATTGTCAGTATTACAGAATTAAGGCTAGAATGGAAAGCAAGAGTGGTAGTCAATTACACATTTGTGTGATGGAAACACCATTATTTCTGACAAGCTGCCAAGTTTCTGCTAGCTATTAGTGAAAGGATATGAAAACAAGCCAAATAATCACATTTCAATTTAGTCGGCACAAACTATCATTTCAGAATCTCAGTCTCGCCAATTTGATGTTTTTAGTGTATGCCTTTACAATGCTACTCTTAGCTGTGTCCTAGATTTGTCAAAGGGTGTAACATTTTACCACTCATTATCCCCATCCGTATAATTGGGAAACCTCAACATTCTTTCCTATTGTTGTATTGAATATACTGCACAAACTGTAGGGAAGAGCACTGACAGCTCTTACTTGGTTTATTGCCAGTTTGTTAGGCTGCTTGTTTATGTGATATTTATAAGTGGTAACTGTATCAGGTATAGGAGGATGATGCCAGTTAAACTTAATTGTCAATGATGTTTGTCTTCTTACGTCACTAGATGGTTTCTGTGTATTATAGACTTTATTCGGTACATTTTCTAGACTGCTAAAAGAAGTATATATAAACATCTTAAAATTAGTTGCTGTTTTTATTTTTTGAAAGCTCTGTACAGTATCCCAGTGATGTTATGCCTAGGCTACGATGTCTTGCAGCCTTTTGCCCCAGAGCACTCTGGGAGACAAAACAATCATTCCACAGTAATTCACCTTGCCAGTAGATGCTGTCATCTGTAATAGATTTAAGTATGTAAATGCAGGTGAGGAAATATTTGACAATGGACAAACATGGACTAAATCATTTATAAAGTAATATTGTAAAACAAATAAGTATTCCTATTAAGTTAGATTCAGTAAAATTCCTCTTTCAGTATTGTTAAAAAAAATGTCCTAAGTTGGATGGACAACTTATTTTAGTTCAAGTGTCCTACATAAATGGTTTGCAGTTAATGGAAGAATATTTATGATCACTTAGTAACTTACAGAATGGTTCCCTATAATGTAAGAGGTTCTGAAGTTTTTTGCTAAATGGTAAGTGTATGCTTATAAAGTCTGCTGTGTTAGTATAAATTATTTTTTCTCATGCATTATCAAATTATCTATGGATATTGTAGATGTACCAAAAGTGTTTTAACATCTGATGACAGAAAGAACAAAGTGTAAGATATTAAAGTGAGCCGGAACTGGCCCAAAACAAAAAGTTAGAAACTTACCTAGGTAGAGGGAAGCCTCTGGATAGTCATCCTCTACACCACCTTTTCCATACTTGGATGCTCTGAGCACATTCGCCAACAGCTTGTCAGATATGTTGTCAAGGCTGCACTCCCCAACATGTATGACCAGAGCCATATTGCGCCTGCACAAGTACAGCTATGGCTACATAGTAAACTAAAGCCACTTGTCCATGAATGGCTCCAAGCTACTGCACAGGCACAGGCATACTTGTGCAGGTGCCATATGGCCACACTCAGTCACAAAGGAAAAAATGTCAGAGGGTCCCTGCCAGCAGCAGTGGTGTCTAGGATGACACAAGAAACATCTGGCCTATCTGGGGGCTTTCTTTTCTACCTAGGTATGTATATAACTTTTTGCTCCCTGGCTATTGCTTTAAAAGGATCACCTTCTATATGTGCTGATTTCACATGATACCAGTGCAAAAATTCCAGGTTCACTTGCTTATTAAAGGTGGCCATACACTGACTGATATTTCCTGCAGATCCAGTTACTATTTTAAACTGGCTTGGAGGTCACTAGATCACTGACAGATTTGGTCAACATAAAATGTGATTGGGGAGAGGGGAGGGGTGATGGCGGTTTGTCAGCTGTCTAGTTTTACATGCCATCAAGCAGCATATCACTAGGGTTCCCGGGTACTGGAACATTTTAAATTAAACCTTTGGTATGTCCTTGCGATTCCTCACATCTTCAGACAACACTAACTGAGATTTCATTATTTACAGAAATATTATTATTATTATTATTTTTTATTTATATAGCGCCAACATATTCCGCAGCGCTTTACAAAGCACAATAAGACGACAAGGGGAACATAGATACAACTAACAAATATACAGCAGAGTTCCAAGCAGCACAAATATTGTTACAAAAACAGTAAACATTAGGAGAATGACCCTGCCCTTGCGAGCTTACAATCTAATGGGTAGTGGGGGACATACTAGGTAAGGGGGTGGAGGATGGATGAGGCAGTGATTCTTTGCCTCTGATTACATTGTGACAAATAAGTAAATAAAGGGCTATAGAATGTTATAAGCTTGTCTGAAAAGGTGTGTTTTAAGAGTGCGTTTGAAGATGTCCAGGTTTGGAGCATGACGTACAGGCTGTGGAAGAGAGTTCCAGATAAGGGCTGATGCTCGTGTAAAGTCCTGGATGCGAGCATGAGAGGAGGTGATCAGCTTAGAGGCCAGGAGAATTTCTTGGGAGGAGCGAAGGTTGCGGGAGGGACAATATCTTGAGATTAGTGAGGAGATGTATGGAGGAGACAACTCGTGGAGGGCTTTGTATGTTAGAGTCAGGAGTTTGAACTGGATCCTCTGGGTAATGGGTAACCAGTGGAGAGAATGGCACAGTGGGGCTGCATCAGAAGAGCGTGTGGAAAGGTGAATGAGGCGGGCCGCTGCATTTAGAAGGGATTGGAGAGGAGCTAGTCTGTTTTTTGGTAGGCCACAGAGCAGGGTGTTGCAGTAGTCCAGGCGGGAGATGATTAAGGCATGAACAAGCATTTTGGTGGCCTCTTGTGTGAGGAAGGGACGGATACGGAATATATTTTTGAGCTGGAAATAGCAGGTGGTGGTTAATGAGGCAATGTGAGGTTTAAAGGAGAGCTCTGAGTCAAGTATAACCCCCAAGCAGCGGGCCTTAGTGGTTGAGGTTATTGGGGTGTTGTCTACCGTTATGGTTGCAATTGGTGGGGGTGTAGATAGCAATGGTGGAAAAATCACAATTTCCGTTTTAGTCATGTTGAGTTTGAGGAAGCGGGAGGACATGAATGCAGAAACGGCACGTAGACAGTCGGGGACTCTGGATAGTAGTGAGGACAGGTCAGGAGCTGAGCGATAGATTTGGGTGTCATCCGCATAGAGGTGATACTGGAAGCCAAAAGAGTTAATTAGTTGTCCCAGGCCACGGGTGTAGATTGAGAAAAGAAGTGGCCCAAGAACAGAGCCTTGAGGTACACCAACAGACAATGGGTGTGGAGAGGACTTGGTGTTAGAGAAGGAGACAGTGTAAGAGCGTCCAGAGAGATAAGAGGAGATCCAGGAATGTGCTTGTCCCTTGATTCCTAAAGATGACAGTGTCTGCAGAAGCAGAGCATGATCAACCGTGTCAAAGGCAGAGGAAAGGTCAAGGAGTATTAGAATGGAGAACTGGCCTTTGGATTTAGCTACCAGTAGGTCATTAGCAACTTTCGTGAGGGCAGTTTCAGTGGAATGGTGTGTGCGGAATCCAGATTGAAAGGGGTCAAATATGATATTATCAAGCTTGCATGGCTACATGTGGCTATAATTAATCATGACTAGCAATGTATGGTGATCTACAAACCACAGCCTAGTTTAAGGCTTCCACTGTTATTCCTGTTAGAGATCAGACGCTGGTCTTCTGTGGTTGCATCCTATACTAATGTTATTATTAACTACTATCAATGGTTGCTAAGAATTAAAAGCATTTCACAATTACTACAATTTAATTATTATTATTATGTATTGTATTTATAAAGTGCCAACATATTACGCAGCGCTGGAAAATAAATATATACAATGATGACAAACAACAATAAGTATCACGCTGATACGTGAAGAGATCTAGCGTAACTAGTGTAAATCTCAGTTCTAGTGAGAAAGGCGTAGTCAGGGTCAGGCCGAAGACGTTCACAAGAGCAGATGAGTGAAGTACAATAGAGTTAGGCAAAATCGTAGTCAATTAACAGGCAGGGTCACACACATAAGTCAGATGTCAGTCGTATTGGAAGGATCAAACAGTAGCAAAGTCAGGGACAGGCCGAGTCATACACATATATCAGATGGCAGTGGTACAGAAGGGCTAGGCAAGAGCGAGGTCAAGAGGCAGGCAAAAGGTCGGTACACAGATAATATACAATATTACGATATGATAAAATTACAAATATATAATACTACAAAATAATAAGACTGACTGACTAAAGTACATATATATCGCGGTGATGCGCAATATATGAAATGTAGCTCTCAATTTCTCACTAGCTAGGGCCAAGAACCAGCGAACTGATTAGTATCAAGGCCAACGAGCAAGTGAATACTCTGGCCTTAATCACCCAGGAGGCAGAGCAAAAGCCCAGCTCCCAGAATTGACAGCACCTCCTGCAAAGAGGTGTCAGCTGATGACATCACAGCTGACACCCCATCAGACATGCCTCCTCAGCCTATAAAGGCAGCTCTGAGCTGTGCGCGTCCTGCCAGAAACAACACGTTGACCCACATCTACAGGAGAGCCGGGGATACCATCATGCTGATTCATGTCTACAGGGGAGCCGGGGATGCATTTGACCAAAGAGGAAAATGAAGCTTCCTCCAGCTGCTCCACACTATCAGAGCAGCCTGCAGAGACCACACCAGGAAAGTTTGTTACAACAAGGTTATACAACATAGAACAAAGTTATACAAGGCAAACGGTACAAGATACATGATCATGTTATTATAGGCTGGCTAGGTAGGCCCAGTAATACAAGTACAGGCTGTCATAGGAAAGGAGCACACGATCCTGTAGATTACACTAGGGAAGGGAGGACCCTGCCAGAGGCTTACAATCTGGGATGGGATGGAAACATTAGGTAGGGCTGTGGAAAAAATAATCAGTAGAGAGTTACTGAGTGGTAGGGGATAGGTTGGCCATCTTAGTTACTAATTACTTAAACTACAATAAAATCACACTAGCATCAATCACTACAAAGGTGAAAAAGTCAATGTATCAAAGATTTAATATAAATACTGTTTATGATGTGAAAATTGTACAAGGACTGAAAAAAAGGTGTCTGCATTTCTATAGAAACCAGCCAGGTGTTTGTAATTGTTTTATAACCTGCAAAAGAAAAACGACACTAATTATCTGGCTAGCTGCTATAGGCAACACACGTTCTTATCCCAGTTTCTATTAATTTATCACTCTGTAATTAACATAACAATAACAGTTAAAATACCAGGGTTTGATAACATCTTTATGTTGTAGTGTTCCTATGAAAACAGCAGATTAGCACAGAATGTCTGATATTTTAACAAACTCTAAGGGTCCTTTCACACTGCAGAATAATTCTGCATGTCAATTTACTGCCAATACAGTTCTACGGGCCTATTCATGTCTCTGATGTCTCTGCATTGTTACTAATCGCGTTATTCTAGCTCGCTGCAACATAGAAATGTAGACTGGCACATCCAGGTTTTAAAGTTAAAATGCTCTTATATAACAAATGTAGAAACGAGGCTGGCACTAGTGTTGGGCGAACAGTGTTCGCCACTGTTCGGGTTCTGCAGAACATCACCCTGTTCGGGTGATGTTCGAGTTCGGCCGAACACCTGGTGGTGTTCGGCCAAACTGTTCGCGTTCGCCCGAACTGCCAAATTACTAGCCGAACAGGGCCCCTGTTCGGCCGAACAGGGCCCTGTTCGACCGAATACGGCCCCCCTATGGGGTCGCAGGCATAAGGGGGGAGCATGCCCCGATCGCGGGGGGGGTCGGAAATTCCCCCCACCCCCTCCGCTAGCGCTCCCCCCTCTGCCCGCTTCCCCATACAAAAGTTGCAAGAAGTACCTGTGTCCGGGTGGTAGTGGGTGGCTGTCTGGCTGGCAGTGGGCGGCACTATGCAGTGACTAAATGAGGAGGAGGAGTCCGGAGAGTGACGCGTTGAGGGAGGCCGGGCAGCGGGCGGTTCAGCTGAACCGCCCGCTGCCCGGCCTCCCTCAACGCGTCACTCTCCGGACTCCTCCTCCTCATTTAGTCACTGCATAGTGCCGCCCACTGCCAGCCAGACAGCCACCCACTACCACCCGGACACAGGTACTTCTTGCAACTTTTGTATGGGGAAGCGGGCAGAGGGGGGAGCGCTAGCGGAGGGGGTGGGGGGAATTTCCGACCCCCCCCGCGATCGGGGCATGCTCCCCCCTTATGCCTGCGACCCCATAGGGCCCCTACAAGCGGGATGTTCGGGGAGTTCGGGGTTCGGCCTGAACATGCCGAACATTGCGGCCATGTTCGGCGAACTTTCCCGAACCCGAACATCCAGGTGTTCGCCCAACACTAGCTGGCACCACCAGAAGTAGAAAAATGAAAAATTAGCTCTTTATTGGTCAGTCATTAAAATGACAGCATGGTCAAAAATAAGGCTTTGGCGGCGACAGCCCGCTGTTTCGAGCTGTTATAGCTCTTTCTCAAGCCAGTCAGCCCCGTATGGGCTGACCGGCTTGAGAAAGAGCTATAACAGCTCGAAACAGCGGGCTGTCGCCGCCAAAGCCTTATTTTTGACTATGCTGTCATTTTAATGACTGACCAATAAAGAGCTAATTTTTCATTTTTCTACTTCTGGTGGTGCCAGCCTCATTTCTACATTGGACTACTGAGGATTCTGAGGATACAGGAATCCAAGGCTTGGGCACACAATAGCTCCTTCCTATGGATGAGTGCTCCTCCAACTTCTGTTTTTGCTCTTTTATTACATAATTATACATATATAGCACATAAGTCAATGTTTCAGAGTGCAGAACTTCTTTATCAATCTACGCTGTAAGTACACTGAGCATTAAATTCACTGGTGCTATATACCAAGACACTGATCAGAAGTCAGCCAATCACACAAGTGTCTTGGTATATAAGCAACAGTGAATTTAACGCTCAGTGTACTTATAGCATGTGCTGTATATGTATTATCCTACTAATATAATAAATGTGAAAGTTCGGATGTTTGGAGGCTTGGATGTTTGTTACTTGATCACGCAAAAATGGCTGAACGGATTTGAATGAAATTTGGCACACACATAGTACATTACCTGGAATAAAGTATAGGATACTTTTTATTCCCATAACCAAAAAAGGGGCAGAGACAAATAGAAATTTCACTGGAAAATGTAAACTGCAGCCATTCTTACACTGTTAATGGTAGGGTTCTCAAACTTTGCACAGTTGGTCGCTGGGTGACTGGGATTAATATTCAGAAAGGTGGGTGGAGTCTATAAAAGCCAATCAAAATTAACCTATTGATTTTCAAGGGGAATATTTACATTGCTGCCATTCTTGCACTGTTAATGGCACAAGCCTCAAACCTGGTACAGTTGATCATTGGGTGACAAGGGTTCAATTTCAGAAAGGGGGTGGAGCCACAAACAGCCAATTAGATTTGTTTCATTTCAATGCAAATTATTGATGCCAAACACCGCAAAGATCACAAACTTGGTAATTGATTAATTGTGTGTTAGGGTTAGAAAAGTAGGCACAGCCAACACCAGCCAAATACATAAGCGGGCAACGCCGGGTCATAAGTGGGCGGAAACAAATACAAATTTTACTGGGAAAATGTAAACAGCAGCCATTCTTACATTGTTAATGGTGGGGTTCTCAAACTTTGCACAGTTGGTTACTGGGTGACTGGGATTAATATTCAGAAAAGAAGGTGGAGTCTATAAAAGCCAATAAAAATTAACCTATTGATTTTCAAGGGGAATATTTACATTGCTGCCATTCTTGCACTGTTAATGGCACACGTCTCAAACCTGGTACAGTTGATAATTGGGTGACTAGGGTTCAATTTCAGAAAGGGGGGTGGAGCCACAAACAGCCAATTAGATTTGTTTCATTTCAATGCAAATGATTGATGCCAAACACCGCAAAGCTCACAAACTTGGTAATTGAGTAATTGATTAATTGTGCGTTAGGGTTAGAAAAGTGGGCACAGCCAACACCAGCCAAATACATAAGCGGGCAATGCCGGGTCATAAGTGGGTGGAGACAAATACAAATTTTACTTGGAAAATGTAAACAGCAGCCATTCTTACACTGTTAATGATAGGGTTCTCAAACTTTGCACAGCTTGTTATTGGGTGACTGGGGTTAATATTCAGAAAAGTGGGTGAAGCCTACAAAAGGAAATCAAAAATAACTTATTAATCTTTAATGGGAATTTTTAATTGCTGCCATTCTTGCACTGTTAATGGCACAAGCCTCTTGCACTGTTAATGACCTTTACCTGGTACAGTTGGCCATTGGGTGATGGGCGTTCAAATTCAGAAAAGGGGTGGAGCCACAGCCAATCAGATTTATTTTATTTCAATGCAAATCATTGATGCCAAAGACCACAAAGCTCACAAACTAGGTAATTGAGTAATTGAGTAATTGTGTGTTAGGGTTAGAAAAAGTGGGCGGGGCCAACACTAGCCAAATACATACCCGGGCAACGCCGGGCATCCAGCTAGTAATACAATAAAAGAGCATTGAAACTTTCAAACCCGGATAGTACCGGTCTACATTACTATGTTTCTGCTGATCAAAGGTGCTGCCAGACCGATCTTGGCACATCGATTTGAGCTCCATTACCATTTACTACATTCTAACTCGCTGCATGTAGGCTTTGGATTAATGTCTGCATCCAATCTCCATGGCAGTTCACACACATTATAATGCATGTGTTATGGTGTTATGCAATGTGCACAGTATGAATCCAGCCTAATACTGGAAATCTACCATTTTTTTTACCTTTTTGGACGTGACTTTCACGTCCAAAAGGCTGCTGGTCTGCTGCCGCCTGCGATTATGCGCAAATTACATTTAAAATTAACTGTGTACCTCCCACACCCAAAAAATACAGAAATAACATTTTTACCTAAAAAAAAATTACAATTACAATTTAAAAAAAATAAAACATAAATAGTTACCTAAGTGTCATAACTTTTTTAATATGCATGTAAAGAGGGTAAACAACTAATATTTTTTAAAATTATAAGCTAGATATAATAGTGATGGACGCAAAACTAAAAAAAAATGCACCTTTATTTCTAAATAAAATATTGGCGCCATACATTGTGATAGGGACACAATGTAAATGGTGTAATAACCGGGACAAATGGGCAAATAAAATATGTAGGTTTTAATTATGGTAGCATGTAATATTTTAAAATTATAATGGCTGAAACCTGAGAAATAATAATTTTTTTTCCACTTTTTTCTTAACATTCCTGTTAAAATACATTTAGAAAACAATAATTCTTAGCAAAATGTACCACCCAAAGAAAGCCTAATTTGTGTCAGAAAAAAACAAGATATAGATCAATTCATTTTGATAAATAGTGATAAAGTTATAGGCGAATGAATGGGAGTTGAAAACTGCTCGGATGCATAAGGTGAAAAATGACTGAAGGCTAAAGTGGTTAAAGTATATCTGAAGAGACATGTGACTGTACTTCTGAATGTAAACAGAGGTTAGGAATGAATATAATAAATCAGCTGTTTTTCTAATTTCTAAAGAGAAAGATGAACAGTTTTCAGTGGCATCATTAAGAGGACATGCATATTTGTCACCAATGGTCACATGCTCCCCTATGCTGCAATCCATAATCCATACCCATTCAGCCAGAAGATATCATACAGTGTATGTGGCATCTCCTGGCTTTTTCCTTGTCCTCAGGAGGAGGAGACCAGGAAATGTAACATGATAAAGAGGAACATTGTTGAATGAGTGCACGGGCTGACAGCCCAGCAAATGTGAGTGTATGTCAGCACCTTATACAGGCCCATCCAGGCTTTTCAAAGGAAATAGACCCTTCTGATTTTAAAGAATAACTGAAGTTACACGTGACATGATGATATAAAGAGATACACTTATGGTACCCATACTAAGCCTGAGTGTCAGCCTTACCGGGCGCTAGCTATAGGTCAGACTTTATGCCCATATGACTGGCATCTAACCCAGCCCTAACACCTGCGCAAAGTTCCTACCTAACAACAAACTAAACTCCTGCAGGTAGATGTCACATACAACCTGGCCAAATAGCAACACACCCAGGCAGCAATGATGCAATACAGTATACTTGCAATAGTCACCTGAGACCTTTAGAACTGAGGTAATCAAGGTGCAGTATCTCAATACAGATGCGTTGTCAGACAGGCCGAGATCAGGGCAGGCAGAGTTCATATAAAGTCCTTAAACAATCCGGGTTCAGTAACAGGTAATCAGGCAGAAGAGTGGTCAGGTTCAAAGCCGAGTCAGCAGCAGTAAACTGGTATGATGGGGGGACAAGGAAAGAATACACCCTGGTGGCTTACCCAAATAAAAAGTTATATGAACAAAAATACACCTATTAGGAGTGATTTGAATCTATTTGAGAAACTTCTCCTACTTAATAATAGACCACCTAAAATAATGTCACTATTATACGACTTCTTAAAAACCACTGACCAATGTGATCTCCCTCCGTACTGTAAAAAATGGGAGACTATCGAGGCGCATGCACGACGTCACTGGGATGGCTGCCTAGGCTCAGAGCTCCAGCCCACCGCTGCTACAGAAGAGCCATTCTCCGCTCCCCTACGCCTCGGATCCGCACGGCTCAGACCGGAACAGACACTCTGCAGCCCCCTCCACACCATGGCCGCAAAAGGACACCCCAAACCGCTGCAGACACCGGGCGCGATGGATCGCTTTGTCCGCCCAGCGGGCATCCAAGATGGCGCCGACCACCCGGAGCATGCTGACATCAACTCCACACAGGCCTGTATAATCTCGGACTCCGCTCCGATCACTGCTGCATTTCTAGAGTCCACTTTGGACAAGCACTGCAAAGCCATGCATGACTCTTTACAAAATCTCTTCCTCGCTGCAATAAAAGACATTAAGGCCGACATTACAAGCCTAGGAGAGCGCACCAGCGCCCTAGAGGATAAGGCAATCACTTTCTCCCAAAAACAGGCTGCTTTAGAAGATGAACAAACTATTATACAGTCAGACTTGAAAGCCATTCGTATATCGCAGGAAGACTTTGAAAATAGGAAAAGGAGACAGAATCTGAGGGTGAAAGGGGTTTCTTTTTTTTTAACAAATCAATTTTTATTTTGAAAACACAAACATCAGAAAGACAGATACAGCAAGAAAACAATGATTTCCCACACACGGGAAAGCATAACTTATTTACATTCTTATCACATTGGGCAATGCAATCATAGGTAGGACAGGTAATATTAATATTGTACATTGATCCGAAGGGCATTTCTACAGTCTCATGCATAATAACAAAAAAGATGTGGTTTCGGATATATATATACCTAACCCTCGCATATATGTCAGGATTGCTATTCCATCAGAGATGTGATGTTGCCCACACAGATCGTGTGTAGGAAGCCCAGGGTTCAACAAAGAATGTATGTAAGGAGAAAAGAGGTAGAAAGAAGAAGAAAAGAAGAGAAAAAGAAGGAAAGAGAAGAAAAAGAGAGAAAATTGGCTCCGAGCTCACCCTCCGCCACCACCCGACAGCTTTGTCTGTCCTAGATCAGCTGTTGTCTCACAGAAGGGAAGGAAAGATTAATCAGATTCCGAATTGGACCCATTCGTAGAGGGGTTGTCACACCATGGTGCCCATATTTTGTGAAATCTTAATGGGCAATTGCGGTTTTTATATGTCATTTGGTATAGCGGGAGAGCCCGGTTTATAGTACGTTTCCACATATTGACTGAGGGTGTAGCCTCGCCCTTCCATACTCTTAATATTTCCTTACGCGTATAGAAACATAAAATACGGATTAAGTATTGTGTATATTTATTATAGGACGGTTCCTCGAATATTCCCAGTAACGCAAGTTTGGGTGTACATTCGACATATGTCTCTAGGATTTCATTTATAATGTCAAATATATTGTTCCAAAATATCCTGATTTTAGTACAGCTCCAAAACATATGATAGAACGTGCCATCTGCAGCCGAGCACTTCTGGCATAGCGCACTGTTAGCGTTACAGATATGATGCATTCTGGACGGGGTTAGATAGGTTCTATGCAAAAATTTGACCTGGATCAGCCTGTCTCTGGCTGAGATGGGGCCTTTTACAAAGTCTTCAAGGATATCTTCCCAGTCAGTATTATCCAGTCCTGGAATGTCTGCGTTCCATTTTTCCTGACAGCGAAGGATTTTTTCATTGTTTTTAGACATAAGGACTGAATAAATCACAGATAGGGATTTTTCTAAGTGTTTTGTCAAGAGAGTGCGTTCAAGATCATGCACAGCCAATACAGGTGCGCCGCCAGAGAACTGGGCCGCAAAGGCATGCCGGAGTTGCAAGTAACGGAAAAACATTTTGTTTGTAATGGAATACATTTGTTTTAATTCATCAAAGGTTAATAAAGAACCGTCCTTAATAATATGGTGTAGACTTTTAATTCCTGCCCTAGCCCACATCTTAGGATCTGGGATCTGAGTGAAGTGCAGTAGGTTAGGGTTATCCCAAATGGGAGCGTGTGGAGAGGTATAATTATCTACACTTAAGTGTTTAACCGCCTCTTTCCAGATTTTACAAACCGTTTGCATTGGAATGGTACAGCGTTCATCATTGGTAGTACCTCTATACAACAGGAGAGTGAGTCTTTCGTAAGATCCCAAGCATGCCGCCTCCGTAACTACAGCAGGGTTATATTGGTCCTGAGAGAGCCACCATCTGGCTGTGACTAATGTTGCAGCATAGTAATAGAGTTGCATATTGGGGAGCGCCAATCCACCTTGGTCAGAGCCTAATTGTAATGTAGACAGGGCAATTTTGGGGGTTTGGCCCGACCAGATGAACGTTGAGATTAGAGAGTGTAGGGTTTTAAAGAATTTTTTGGGGATAATAATTGGTGAGTTACGAAGTACATATAAGAATTTAGGTAGAAAGATCATTTTGAATATATTTACTTTCCCAATGAGTGAGAGCGGCAACTGTTTCCAAGTTTGGGATTTCTTTCGAAAGGCCTCTACAACTGGTGTAATATTGAATTTAGTGTAATCACTTATAGAGTTTGTTATTAAGATGCCCAGGTACTTAAATTCGGAGACCCATTGTAGTGAGTTAGATGGCGTTTGGGGCTGAGTTTCATCAAGTGGCATGATGACAGACTTATCTTTATTGACCCTAAGGCCTGAGTAAGAGCCAAATGTTGTAATGATATCCAAAGCCGAGGTCAGAGAGTTCTCTGGGTCATTTAGGTATAGTAAAGTATCGTCTGCATATAATGATATCTTTTCTTCTATACACCCCACTGGGATCCCATGAATGTGATCAGAATCACGGATTAAAATAGCCATGGGCTCTATTGCCAGGGCAAAGAGATATGGGGATAATGGACACCCCTGGCGGGTACCGCGTTGTAATTGAAATGACTCAGAGATGTTATTTCCGGTGCGAATTTTTGCCCTGGGAGCTTGATATAGAGCTTTAATCCATTTGGTAAAGTTATCTCCAAACCCATATCTATTTAATATTTCCCACAGATAAGGCCATTCTATGGAATCAAATGCCTTCTCGGTGTCCAGTGAGGCAACTACCCTACGACCGGGCACCGAGGAGGACAGGGAGATATTGGTAAAGAGCCTGCGTAAGTTAATATCAGTGCCTTTGTTAGGCATAAAGCCAGATTGATCACCATGAATTAAGGAGGTTATTATTGGTTTAATCCTGTTTGTTAATATTTTGGCAAGAATTTTAGCATCTGTGTTAAGTAATGAGATCGGTCTGTATGACCCACATTGTGTTGGGTCCTTTCCCGGTTTCAGGATAAGAATAATTATCGCTTCTGAAAAGGACTCAGGCAGGGAATGACCCTCCAGGACTTCATTAAACAGGGAACGCAGCTTAGGAGTCAAAAGGTCAGTATAACATTTATAAAATTCAGAAGGGAGACCATCTGAGCCAGGGGTTTTGTTGGGTTTAAGCTCGGATATGGCTTCTTGTATTTCTTCAATGGATATTGGTTTATCTAAAATCGTTTTATTCTGTTCGGATAACGTTGGTATGTCTATATTGTTTAGGTAATTACTTAGATCCTCCCCAGAGTAATGGGCCCTTGAAGAGTATAGTGTTTGATAGAAAATAGAGAAGACCTTATTAATTTGTTCGGGGTCTCTGTGGGTGACATTGCCTTGGTCTATAACAGCAGGAATAGCTGTGGGTAAACCCGAATCTCTAGACAGCCAGGCCAGCAGTTTGCTGTTTTTTTCCCCAAATTCAAATATGCGTTGCGTTTGGTGTAGCATAATATTTTTAGTTAAGGATATTTGGGCCAGCCTCCACTGCCTAATTAGCTGCTGCCAAGACCTCCAGGACTCAGGGGAGTTAGAGTGTATAAAGGCCGTTTCAGCGTCTTTAGCCTTGTTCTCAAGGCTTAGCACATGTGCCCTAGAATTTGCTTTGTATGTCTTGAGTTCTGTCATGTATTGCCCCCTGACAACCGCTTTCCCCGCATCCCAGACCACCGGGTTGGAGGCAGATCCAGAATTTGTAGTCCAGTAGTCTCGCAGGGCTTGAGATATTTGAGGTTGTATAAGGGGTTCAGTTATATAGAATCGTGATATTCTCCATAGCCGATCTTTGGGTTTGGTGGAAATTGTCACTGTGAGTAGAATGGGAGCATGATCTGAGATGCCTGATGGTAGTATGTCAATCGACTGTACTTGGGGTAATATGGGTGGGGTGGCAAAGGCTAAGTCTATCCGGGACATAGAGCGATGCACAGAGGAGAAGCAGGTAAAGGCTCTGTCAGTGGGATGTTTCCACCTCCATATGTCTTGTAGGTGGTTACCGTCAGCCCAAGTTTTAAGGTCATTACCGTCTCTGGAAGAATTGCTAGTTCTGTCCATTGCGGGATCCATAGTTAAATTAAAGTCGCCCATTATAATAAGTCTGTCACCATGCCACCTGGAGGACCTAGTAATAATATCATATAAAATTTGTTTATGCACTGGCGGAGGGATGTACACCCCTGCTATGATATATTCAAGGCCATATAGTTCAAAATTAAGTAAAACAAAGCGTCCCTGGCTGTCGCAGCACGAGTCGATCATCTGTAATGGAAGGGATTTATGGATAAGTATTGAGACTCCTCTAGAATAAGAAGAGTATGTTGAATGATAATGCTGCGACACCCAAGGGCGCCGAAGTGACAAAAGCTTATCCCCCGTCAAATGTGTTTCAAGTAGAATGCATATATGTGGGGTATACTGTTTTAAATAGTTGAATACTATGGATCTCTTGATTTTAGAGCCCAGCCCTCTTATGTTCCAACATAGACATTTAAGCGTATCCATTTGTACTGTTTAATAGTAATAATAAGACATACCTGAAGTGCATTTCCCAGGAGCTATGTGCTGTCCATACTGCAAGCAGCCGTAGGTTATATATTAGTATGAGCAACCATCTGCCAAGCCATGACCAGAAGGCAAGCCCGGAGCCAAAGGAAAAATAGAAAAGAACAGAGAAAGAAAACAACACCCCCAGAACCCCCCACCCTACATCTCTTACCAAACACATCAGGTAGAGCATGTCTGCACCCTAACTAACTACTATTGCAGAAGTAGTCGAGCTCACTAAATTTAACTTGGTTGATGGTATTCCAAAGGGACTACTTCTGAGGGGAAGCGGACAGCGCGTGGAGGCCCGCCACCCAGTGCGCCCAACCCAATATGGGCTGGGGGTGCATATCATAACATTTCAAACATAGAAAATATAACATTGCATAACATACTACCATGGAGGATTAACAAAGCTTACAAAGCTAAACCAATGTATACCGACCAGACCGTTTGACTAGAGTGCACCGTTCAATGGTCTGCATCCTCTTATGTGTGTTGCCAGGAAAGTAGAAGGACTTCTTACTAACTCACATCGCATATTTGTATAGCTGTGTGGTCTGTTAAGCCACTGCGTGGTGGTAAAGCATATAGAGTATAAGGTGAACACCACCGAGACACCAGGACAACAGGAGCCTTTAAAGGCTCTCCAGATTGCATACATAAGAGGGGGGGGGGGGGGGGGGATATGAACAATAAGAGTCACCCTTTAAGGAGAGGGAGAAATGTCGGATGTGCAGCACGTGTTCCACCGTTCAGATTTGTTTCAACTTATGTGGAGAGCCAGGTTTGCGCGCATTATATGCTAGTGCTGCACCGCCATCTACTGGGTATTGCAGGTTATGGCCAGAGGTAGAAGCATATTACTTATCCAGAAAGGGGTTCTGTCTGTGTATAGAGCCGTTAATTAAGTTATGAGTTTCAGCATTCATTTAACATATCGGGAAGGTGTTATAAGCATCCCTAATGCTCTACAATCACATAGGTATGTTGGTTATTCTCTTTCAGGGTCAGGTATTTGGCAGAGCGCGCCCATGTTCTATGTCTAGGGTCCGGGGCTGACTCTGCAAGCGGGAGGAGCATGATATTCCACCACAGGCCATATAAAGATACATTAAGAATAAAGATAAAAATAAACATAAATTATATATGCCCCCCACCAGCGACGCCACGGGGGACCGACTGCAGGCAATACAGCACAGCCATCTGATTCCCAGGAATACACAAGCTTTTAGCGGGAAGTTTTATACGGAGGCTAGTAAAACCTAGCGGCTTCATTATAGACAGATCACCCGCTCGGTCCCCCGGGGCGTCACCAGCACAAGGCACAAAACAAACAAAGAGGGGGGGGGATAACCCATTTTCAAATCCCTCGCAGTCTTGAGGGCTTTGCTATGCAATAGGTCTTAGTGCTGATACACCGAACCACATTGGTAATATCCGGTTATCTCAGTTCAACGTTCAACGGTGTGTACTCGTAGTCTTGTCGCATCATAACAATGCAGACACACAGTGTTGAGAAAACAACACCGCATTAATTCCTCCTAACGAAACCACATTAATTCCTCCTAACGACCCAGGAGATTGAGTACTAGGGCATACCACATTGGCGGATAAACAATGGAGCATTAGGTATTGCAGCTGGCCGTTATGTACACCGCGCGCGCGCGCGCCAAAAAAGTATGAGTAGGCAGTTTAAAATCGAAGAACAACTAGGTCATTAACGCGCCAAACCAGAGCACAATGGCGGATCAAATTTACATTATGTCTGTTGGGCCAGTATATTAGATCCCCTGGGTCGTTTAGAACCGGTAGCATATATACAAATAGAGACAGGAGGAGCAAAATTCCCACATTGGTATCTAATAGACAAATTCTAAAGTGAACTTAAAACTTAAAACTCCAACTCTATCTGCAGGAATTCACACATGACATTCAGTATGCTTCATAGTACCATGCAGGAGTCACTAAAATAAAATAAAGTTGACCGGTAAAATAAGCATATTAGTGCAACGAAGGTAACAGCAACAGGTCCCGCCGATAGGTAGGGATATACATAACAGTACCCCGGCTCTTAACTAATAGACAGTCTCGGAGCAGTCTGCCGTGCCTCCCTTATCCACACACGGTTAAGAAGGATGAGAGAGTGTCCTGAGACATAAAATAGATGTAGCGGGCCTCGGAGGCAGGATTGGATCCGATTGACAGCACCAAGTACATTACAGAAGGCTGGGTAGAAACCGGGGGTAATCTCTCATTGACCAGAAGGCCGGGTTAAACAGGGGGATATATTACATAACCGTGGTAGTCTGTGTGGCTCAAGCAGTGTCTAATTATCAGCATCAAGGTGGGAATAGCTTTGTACTTACAGTTCCGTAGATAAGCACTACTAAAAGTATTACTCAGGTAAACGTGGTAGGGTATTTATCCATGTCATTGCATCAGCAGGCGTTTCGAAGAACTTGGTCCCCCCATCTGCCTGAACCCTGAGCTTTGCAGGGAAAAGCATGGCGTATGGGATAGCACGATCGCGCAGCTTCTGCTTCACTTGTGAGAAGGACTGGCGCTGTTTCTGCGTCTCTGTGGTGAAATCCGGGAAGATCATCAAGCGGTGGTTCTCAAAGAACAGGTCACCGACGTTTCTTGCAGCTGTTAATATATTATCCCGGTCCTTGAAGTTTAGGATTTTAAATATCAGGGCTCGAGGAGGTGCTCCCGGGGGGTTCTTTTTGCTGGTAATCCTGTGCGCCCTTTCGATCACGAAGAAGGGGGAGAACGTGTTTCCAGGGAGAAGGCGCCTGAGTAGTTGTTCAACATAAGCAGGTACGTCGTTCCCTTCACTTCCCTCCGGTAGACCGACCAAGCGCAGATTGTTACGCCGGTTCCTGTTCTCGGCGTCCACCGATTTATCCTCCAGGGTCTTCAGCCGTCTTTGCATGGCGGGGATATCTGTGCTGTGTGTCCGGATCGTGTCCTCATTGTCTGAAGTGCGCCTTTCCACCTCGGTCACTCGCTCACGGATGCTGCACATGTCTTGTCGTAGCAGTCCCAGACCAGCATCTACATGGTCAATTTTAACTGTAAGGGCAGCCTGACATGTTTGTATTGCTTCCATGATGGTGCCCACATATGGCGGGAGTGGCTCTGGTTCTTCTTCTGCGACCATGGTGTCTGCCTCTTTGTCGCCTTTCCCCTTCAGCTTCTGAACAGACGGGGTAGCCGTAGGTTGGTCTGGCTGTTTATTTCTGTCCCCTTTCTCCTTCTCCTTATTCTGCTTGTTGCGCTGCGACATTGCTGGAGCTTCGTAGGGGTGATAGCGAGAAGAGGATGCCGTTTCCCGGGCAGGACCCGCGGACTCGCTCCAGTCAGGGGCAGCGGCGGTACTGGTTCCCGCGGATTCCTCCGCTGGAGGGTCAGACCAGCTATCCAGTTTGTGCCTGGGTGTATGTGGAGCTTGCAGGGTATAGGTAGAGCAGGAGTCAGCTATGTTTGAGCAGTGATGGCTGAGAAAATAAAGCTGGGTAGCGGAGCCTCTTCACCACGCGTCCGCTCAGGTCGCCATGTTGACCACGCCCCCGTGAAAGGGGTTTCTATGTCAGTTAAACCAGATCAGATCAAATCATACTTACTGGAGTTATTTAAAACGATTGTAACAGACTTTACAGACGAGCTATGGCGCATGGACAGAGCTCACAGATCTCTAGGAGAACGCCAGCCTCACAATCAAAGGCCCAAAGACATTATAGTCCGGATGCATTATTACGAAACTAAAGAGGCCCTATTGCAAGCACTGCGCAAGGTACCCTCTCTCACTTTTAAAGGGGACGAGATCCATATATATAATGATCTATCTCTCATCACCCTGGCAAAATGCAGGGTCCTGAAACCAGTTACACAATTACTTCGAGATGCTGCTATCCCCTACAAATGGGGCTTCCCCTTTCGTCTCATCGTCAATCGACAGGGAATGACCTTCACTCTCACTGACATAGATGACGCCCCCCTCTTCCTCAAGCAAATGGGGCTCAAACTCCCATTCCTACACCTAACTCAAAATCCTAGATCTCCTACCACCTCCTCACCCCCCAGAAAGGCACGTCATATTTCGGACTGGACTCGGGTTCCTGTACGAAGCCTCACTTTCCCACAGGCTCAAGATGATATGGAAACACTGCCTAGCTGAATTCCATACTAAACAAACTGTACTTTCCAGCATAGCAACTCCTATGCTCCTCACATTTACCCATGAAGCACTAATATGGATGGAATTCGCTATTAGTTATTCCACAACCTTACACCTGTTCTTGGTCCTTAAACCTCTAGATGCTGGGACTCTGGTCCCTGGGCTGACCCTTCCGGGACTTCCGCATGCACCTCAGGAGGTTTGCCCACGGGCTGACCTGGCTCCTATGGAGCCTGGTGACCTCTAAGGCTTCCTCAATTGGACAACATTTTTCTGTTGTCACTATATGTGGCCACTCGCTTTACAGTGGCACCAGCTACTTACCTACCTATCAACCAATACCTGTTCATACTGTTCATACTGTTATACCTCATTTGTTGATATGGAAATTTGATTTGTTATGGTTCTTTTCTTTTCTTGTGAATCTTACCCTTTGTGAGTCGCGTTAGTCAAACCCTACTGCACATGCTCTCAGCAAACCACATAATATCATTGATCATGGTTAAATTAATAACATTAAATGTGAAGGGCCTAAATATACCTCAGAAAAGACGCTCCTTACTAAAAGACCTAAAGAGACTGGACATAGATATTGCTATGCTTCAGGAAACCCATCTTCGGCAGCAAGATCCCATCAGACTTGGAGACAAGCTCTACTCTAAGGTATATTTGGCCTCCGCTGCAACTAAACGGGCAGGTGTAGCTATTATGTGCAGATCAAACCTCCCCCTTCAGATCACCAAGTCTATATCTGACCCAAATGGCCACTATCTTCTACTCATTGGTTCCTTAGCTGGCAAACCCATTACCTTGGCTAATATATATGTTCCTAACCAAGACCAAACTGCCTATTTATCCTCTTTCCTGGATAAGCTTCAAAAAGTAAAGAGTGGCACCCTCATACTAGGGGGAGACTTTAATCTAGCTTTCTCTGCTGTCAACGACAGAAGTTACACTAAAAATACCACCTCTAGAAGTACACATGAGCGCAATTCCCGCAGGTTCAGAGCACTCATGAGAAAACACACTCTACTTGATTTATGGAGAATTTCCAATCCTAAATCCATTGAATATACCTTTTTCTCTCCACCCACGCCTCCCACTCTCGGCTGGACTACTTTTTTGCCAACTCCTCCCTATTGCCTCTACTAGACAAATCAGAAATACTTCCAATGGCCTGGTCTGACCACCAAAGCGTTACTTTGCAGTTGAATTGGTTACACAGACCCCACAAACCTCTGCACTGGAGACTCAATGAATCCCTATTACGAGACAAATCTTTTGCTGAGGGACTAAGTGAGGAATTGCGCTCATATTTCAACATAAATACTGATACGGTATCATCCTGTGGAATTCTATGGGAATCTCACAAGGCATTTGTACGGGGATTATTTATTGCTGAGGGTTCCAGGCGGAAAAGACTTTCTTCCCAAAAACTCCTTACCCTTCACTCTGCCCTGACTAAGGCCCAAACATCTTACAAAATGGCCCCCACACAGGAATGCTACACCACAATGCAGAATTTAAAACAAGAAATTCGGTCCCTACAAATTCTTCAACTTGAAAAAAGCCTAAGATGGTCCAGGCAACTTTTCTTCGAGAGGGGGAACAAACCACACACTATATTAGCTCGAAATTTAAACCCCAAATCATCCCAACAAATGGTTTATTCCATGAAAGACATTGAGGGCACAACCCATTATGACCCACAGAAAATCGCCCACATCTTTGCAGATTATTACTCTCAATTATATAACTTACCAGACCTATCCAATAATCCCCTCTTTTTCCAAAGACTAGACACATTCCTCTCCTAACTAAATCTTCCCACCCTCTCAGAGACCCAAAGAAGTACTAAAATTTCTCCCCTCCTCCAAGAGCCCCGGTCCTGATGGCCTTCCTTACTCCTATTATAAAACTTTTAAATCCGAGCTAGTCCCACAACTAGTCAAAATAGCAAACAAAATACTCCAGGGCGAACAACCTCCCCCTACCATGTTAGCCTCCTTATTAACAGTGATTCCTAAGGAAGGGAAGGATCCCCAATTACCCCAAAGCTACCGACCTATCTCCCTCCTAAACTCAGACCTGAAAATTATAACAAAAGTTATGGCTAATCGCCTAAACCCCATCTTAGCCACATTGATCAATAATGACCAAGTAGGCTTTATTTTAGGACGACAAGCCGGAGACAACACCAGGAAAGCCATAAACCTTATTTCGCTTATGAGTCAAAGTGGTAGGCCTTCTCTGCTCCTAAGTTTGGATGCAGAGAAGGCCTTCGATAGACTTTCTTGGCCTTATTTATTCCGGGTATTAGAGCATCAAGGTTTCAAGGGACCCTTCCTTTCCTTACTTAAATTCTTATATTCAACCCCATCCACTTCCATTAAACTCCCCTTTGCTCCCACATGTCCCCTCCTAATACGAAATGGCACTCGACAAGGGTGCCCCCTCTCCCCTCTATTATTTGCCATCAGCATTGAACCCTTAGCTTCAGCAATTAGACTGAATCCAAACATACGAGGTGTCCGACAAGGAAGGCATGAACATAAGATATCCCTATTTGCTGATGACGTTCTACTTACACTCACACAACCCCTTATCTCCCTACCGGCACTACACTCTACTATACAAGAATACGAATCCCTCTCAGGCTTTAAACTGTACCGGGACAAAACAGAAGCGCTGCCCATTAAAATACCCCCAAGCATCATGGCTTCCCTAAAAGCCCACTACCCTTATAGATGGAAAACTCAAGCCTAAAATACCTAGGGATTTATCTCACACCCACATATTCCTCCTTATATAAACAAAACTACCCCTCACTTATCCAAACTATCCTCCAAGACCTCCATAAATGGACTGCCTATAAAATATCATGGATAGGGAGAATATATTCTCTAAAAATGAATATTCTCCCACGACTCCTATATCTTTTCGAAACCCTTCCAATACAGGTCCCCTTGGCCCAGCTGTCTAGGCTGCAATCTGAATTTTCCAAATTCATATGGAACCATAAATGCCCAAGGGTACATAAGACGATTCTCCTCTCTCCACGAGAACTGGGAGGCCTTGGAGTTCCCCATCTCAAATTATACTATCAAGCGGCCCACCTCAGACAGCTGACCGAGTGGACTACTCCTAGAGTTTATACTAAGTGGGGCCTAATTGAAGCTACAAATATCCTACCAATCTCTTTGGCTTCCCTTATTTGGGCACCATCCCAACCAAAATTCTCTTTTACTAATATTTTACCCACTATTTCCTTTACTGTCCGCATATGGAGGGCCGCTGCATCTACTGCTCACCTTCGATCCACCCACTCACCATTATTGGCAATACTTGGGAACCCGTCTTTTCAGCCTGGAACCTCAAAAGATTTTATGACCCGCTGGTTCAACCTGGGCTACTTTAATCTTTAAGACTGGTTGGATCCACGGACAGGTAAAATCTGGGACAGATCTATACTGGAAGGAAAAATTTCTTTCACTCCCCAATTATACCGGGAATACTACCAGATCCAACACTTCATACATAAAATCACTAATGGGACACCCACAACCCCTTCCTATACACAATTTGAACGTATATGTGAACGTAGGGGACACCAAAAAGGATTGATCACTCAAATTTATTCCCTCTTACAAACCAAATCAAACTCCCTCACTCCCTCCCATCCTTATATGACCAAATGGGAGTCCATTCTTTCCGCCTCTATCTCCCTAGAAGATTGGACTGATATATGGGAAAATGCTAAGCACAGTTCTATGTGTGTACAAATAAAAGAAAATATTTATAAGATCCTTTATCATTGGTATTTAACTCCAGACAGACTTTACAGAATATACAATGGAGCCTCTGATTTATGTTGGAGAGGCTGTGGGGAAAAGGGTACCCTTGCACACATCTTTTGGTTCTGCCCTCTAATTAACAAACTATGGAAGGACACGCAGTCATTGATTAAATCGGTTACTGGTATCCCGATCCCTCTCGACCCCCTCAATATGCTACTGGGCAAAACCTTGCCTGCTGTTCCCACACACTCAATGCGCTTAATTAACCATATACTGACTGCCACTAGACTCTCCATAGCAGCTGCATGGAAACAGATAGCCCCACCCACAATCTTAGAGGTAAAATCCAAAGTTACCTGGTACAAAACAATGGAACAAATGACAGCCTCCCTGAGAGATTCTGAAGATCGATTTCACAAAATTTGGGACCCTTGGACCTTCAATTCCTCAGGCCACATACCTCCCTAGCCCCCATACGATCTAACTTCTTCTCAACAATCCCGAGGGGTATCCTCTTTAACATCAGAGAGGAGCCTGGATGCACTCCCCCTCTCCCCCATAGTCTCTCCAAAGACACAAATTTTTTTTTTTTTTTTTTTTTTTTTTAGGCCCTTCCGACCTTCTCTATCCTGCTCTAACCTCTGATATGGAAATCTAGATACTGCTATATGGGATACTTGGCCATCATGACTCACATAATGACATAGTTTATAAGATTTTTGATTGACTTTGTGTAATAGATATAGTTACCTTCCCCTACCTCTACTCCCAACCCTTCCTTTCCTCCCCCTCCCCTAGCCTTCCCCCCCATCATACAACTTTCTCTACCCTTTTTCAGATGCTATTCTACTAAACGATACTGTTCCAATAAGGTAGATTAATGTATAAGCCACATGAAGACTGGCAGAAGATCTTGTTTGACCACTCATGTTCTTATTTGTATTAACCTCTTTTATATTTGCCTTTGACTCCTACGGTCTTCATGTATTAATATAACTGTTCAATAAAAACTAGAGTTACAAAAAAAAAAAAAAAAAATGGGAGACTATCATAAATACACCCCTGGGGGAGAAATGGCCAGCTATTTGGTCTGCTATATGGGGTAGCCCGGACTCAGATTTACAGTGGATGCAGTATAAAGTGGTATCTAGATGGTATCTAACGCCCGAAAGGGCAAAAAAATTTAATCCAAGGATGAGGTCCACATGCTGGCGATGCGGGTTGACTGGGGGATCAGAAGTTCATATGTTGTGGAGCTGCCCGTCTGTCACTCCCCTGTGGAATGAATTTATAGAATTTGGTAAACAACGGGTACACACCAACTTTAATATATCCAAAATTAATGCGATTTTTTGTATAACAGAACAGGAGGAGACTAAGGAAGGTACTTTTTGATAACAGTGGGTACCCTATATATCCGGAAAATAATAGCTAAAAACTGGAAGAGTCCAGGCCGCCTCCTTTTTTTAGAATGGTTTAGGGGAATGGAAAACTTATACGAAAGATCAAATACCCCGACATCAGAAATTACTTCAAACCAATATAAATTTATAAGAGAAATCTGGGGTAACCTAAGGGGTTACTCCCCCCTTGCGGTCATATAGGCGGGACCATCAAGTACGGGTTAGGGAGGAGGGAGACTGGCGATTAGCTGAAATACCGAGACAAAATGGCATAAGGGACCATTGTGACTGTGGCCTAATATAACTATATGAATGAATGTGAAGTATGGTTGGATTATAAATATTGGATGTATGGGGTTGTATGGGGAGAGGGGTGGTGGTATAAGGGGAGGTGCGGGTTAATGATTCACTAATTTTTGTAATGGTACTGTGTTATATCCTTTTTTCTTTTTTCTCAAACAATGATGCAAACAGTACCTGACATATAAGGCTTTTGCCTTAAGACAATCAGGATATAACCCGGTGGGGATAGCTGAGTTTGAAAAAAAAAAAGAAAAAAAAAAGAAAAAGAAAAAAAAAAGAAAAAAAAATCAGCTAAAAAACAGTGCGATAAGGCTTCTAATGAGGTTCAAATGCAGAAAATTTCAAAGGGTCAGTACCCATTACGTCTCCTTTTCAGCTTAACAAGGCAGAGTGTGGATTCTAAACAGCAGCTGTGACAGTCTGATGCAATTTTAAAATGAAGTCATTAAAAAGTACCTAAATTATAAATGACAGATTGCTTTAACCTTCCTGGCAGTATGATTCCCGTGGCTGCGCGGCCACGGGAAGGTTTTTTTCACCTTTTTTTTTAGCATGTAGCTAGCCTAGCGCTAGCTACATGCTTCCCCCCTCCCTGCCGCGTCCCCGTAGCTTCAGATCTCTGCCGGCGCCGTTTGCCCATAAAGAAATCCTGTTCTAAATGTGATTTCCTTGAGGGCTTCCCCCATCGCCATGGCGACGAACGGAGTGACATCATCGACGCCATGACCTCACAGGGAGTCCCGATCCACCCCAAAGCGCAGCCTGGCGGTGATTGGCCAGGCTGCGCAAGGTGTATGCGGGGGGGGGCTGTATCACGGCGGGTGGCGGCGCATCGACGGCGGTGATCGTAACAAACACGCTGCTAGCAAAAAAAAAATTATGCAAATCGGCCCAGCAGGGCCTGAGGAATCCTCCGCGACAGCTTACCCCATGTCCAGCACGGGGTTACCGCCCATATATATAAAATCTCACATGATAAAGTGTTATTTTCTCACCCCCAGGGTCCGTATTCCAGTGTGCAATTGGGCCCTGGGCCTTTTTTTAATTTCCAAACCATAGGTGAAAAGGATGCTGGAGGATTGATGTCATAACTCCACCCCTCATGTCCATGTTATCTAATCTAGGCAGACAGACAGACATCTGAAATAAGAATTATAGCAGACAGACATGATAAGATAGGTTGCAGAAGGTTTCCTGTGTCTTCTCACTCATACATACTGTGAAAAGAGAAGTAATTTGATCCAGGCAGGCAGACAGCAGGGGAGGGAGGGGCGTTAACCACAGTGGTGCTCAAATACCCCTTTTTAAAATTCGAGTTTGGTCGAATTCGAATAGTAAATTATTCGAGGTCATTCGAATATTCGAGTCGAATAATTTTTACTATTCGATTCGACCTCGGACTTCGAGCTCACTATTCGAGTCGGTATTCGAGCTAACTATTCGAGCTGACTATTCGAATTGGCCTTAAATAGCTTCCAACACTTGTTTTGAGGGTGAATGATGCAAGAAACCTCTTTTTTTCCAAGTAACAACAGCAAGTGATTATGTGGGGATGTTCCTTTAAAAAAAAATGTGGAAAGAGAAGTTGTGTCCTTAATTTTGTTCAGTAGTGTTACTGTATATACTTGTTCTTCTTCTTCTTTATCTTTCTTCTTCTTCTTCTATATCGTCTTCTTCTATATCGTCTTCTTCTATATCGTCTTCTTCTATATCGTCTTCTTCTATATCGTCTTCGTCTTCTTCTTCTTCTTCTTCTTCTTCTTCTTCTTCTTCTTCTTCTTCTTCTTCTTCTTCTTCTTCTTCTTCTCCTTCCTTTTCAATATAGTCTTATTCTTCTTCACGTATTTCTCTTTTCAATTTTTTTTTTAAAGAAATGCATCTATTTTTGAGCGTAACAAATAGCTGGTGGGCGCACGCATGTTGGAAGCGCCATTGTATGTGCTCCCTGGCAGTGGAAACACAAAGACAGCAGGAGGTAAATTCAGCAGCAGGAGGAGGAGGATGAGTGTGTGGCAGCAGGCAGTCAATGAGGCAGGCAGCTCGCCGTGACATAATAGCCCTGGTACCTAGCGGTGATACCAGGGCTGTAAATAAACACAGCAGGAGGTCCCAGACAGCGGTCGTGCAGCCCACATTGTGTCCAATACACAACTGGGACAACACAGTTTTCAACCCGGGCACCTCAGAAAAATTAAACCTTTTTTTTTTTTTTATGGTTTTTTGGTTTTTGGTTTTGCAACCAATATAGCTATTGTTTGACGTAATAGCTGGTGGCAGAGTGGCAGCAGAAGGTAAATCATCTGTGTACCCTGGCAGTGGGAAACACAGACAGACAGCAGCAGCAGGAGGAGGAATGGAGGAGTAGGCGAGCAGCTATTGTTTGACGTAATAGCTGGTGGCAGAGTGGCAGCAGAAGGTAAATCATCTGTGTACCCTGGCAGTGGGAAACACAGACAGACAGCAGCAGCAGCAGCAGGAGGAGGTATGGAGGAGCAGTGTGAGTGTGGCAGCAGGTAGGCAGCGTGACATAATAGCCCTGGTACCTAGCGGTGATACCAGGGCTGTAAATAAACACAACAGGAGGTCCCAGACAGCGGTCGTGCAGCCCACATTGTGTCCAATACACAACTGGGACAACACAGTTTTCAACCCGGGCACCTCAGAAAAATTAAACCTTTTTTTTTTTTTTATGGTTTTTTGGTTTTTGGTTTTGCAACCAATATAGCTATTGTTTGACGTAATAGCTGGTGGCAGAGTGGCAGCAGAAGGTAAATCATCTGTGTACCCTGGCAGTGGGAAACACAGACAGACAGCAGCAGCAGGAGGAGGAATGGAGGAGTAGGCGAGCAGCTATTGTTTGACGTAATAGCTGGTGGCAGAGTGGCAGCAGAAGGTAAATCATCTGTGTACCCTGGCAGTGGGAAACACAGACAGACAGCAGCAGCAGCAGCAGGAGGAGGTATGGAGGAGCAGTGTGAGTGTGGCAGCAGGTAGGCAGCGTGACATAATAGCCCTGGTACCTAGCGGTGATACCAGGGCTGTAAATAAACACAACAGGAGGTCCCAGACAGCGGTCGTGCAGCCCACATTGTGTCCAATACACAACTGGGACAACACAGTTTTCAACCCGGGCACCTCAGAAAAATTAAACCTTTTTTTTTTTTTTATGGTTTTTTGGTTTTTGGTTTTGCAACCAATATAGCTATTGTTTGACGTAATAGCTGGTGGCAGAGTGGCAGCAGAAGGTAAATCATCTGTGTACCCTGGCAGTGGGAAACACAGACAGACAGCAGAAGGGCAGTACACAGCAGCCCACTGTAGGTGTAAAATGTGTGGCTGCAGGCGACGTAATAGTCAAAGTGAACCAGGCTGGCTTAGTGAGCAGGAGCCAGGAGGTGGTAAAGGGTGGTAAGGCACATTAACGATGGTTCCGGCAGCCAGTTCATGTCCCCCTCTCGCCGACAACAGGGGCCAGGAACTCGCCTTCCACCCACGCCTGGTTCATCTTGAGAAACGTCAGTCTGTCCACAGACTTGTGAGACAGACGTGAGCGTTTCTCGGTGACCACGCCACCAGCTGCACTGAAGCAGCGCTCGGACAGCACGCTGGAAGGGGGGCAGGACAGCACTTCCAGGGCGTACTGCGCCAGCTCGCTCCAGATCTCCATGCGCTTGACCCAATACTCCATGGGATCAACAGGGGCATCGCTGTCAAGCCCGCTGTACGACCCCATGTAGTCAGCCACCATGCGGGTCAGGCGCTGGCTGTGACCGGAGGAGGATGCTGCTGCATGCATCTCCTCTCTAGTCACTGCTGCCGGAGCCTCTACAGTCCTGTAGAGCTCGTGGCTGAGAGACAGCAGGTCTGTGGGGCGCTTGCTGCTGCTGGATGCAGGCACCTGCTGCTGCCTCTGTGCTGGCTGCTGGACAGTGGGGGTGGAAGGCTGGGGGAAGGCTTCCTCCAAGCGCTCAACAAGGGCCTGCTGCAAGCTCCTTATTTGTTGCGCTGGGTCTCCTCCTGCAGGCGGCAGGAACTGGCTCAACTTCCCCTTGAGGCGTGGGTCCAACATCATGCTGATCCAGATGTCCTCCCTCTGCTTCATCTGGATCACCCTGGGGTCCCTGCGCAGGCACGTCAGCATGTGCGCTGCCATTGGGAAGAGGCGGGCCACGTCTGCTGGCACATCGACGTCAGTGCTGTCCTCATCCTCCTCCTCTGCTGCCTCATCCTCTCTCCACCCCCGCACCAACTCAGCTGCGCTGTGCTGATCCCCCTCATCAGCAGCCAGGTCAGGGACCTCCACCAAGTCCTCCTCCTCCTCCCCCTCAGAGGTGGACTGCGCAGCTGGTTGCCGCTCCTGCTGGTCCAAGGCTGCCGCTCCCTGTTCCAGCAAAGCATCGAGGGCCCTGTTCAGCAGAGAAACCAGGGGCACCCACTCGCAGACCATAGCATGGTCCCTGCTCACCATGTTTGTGGCCTGCAGGAAGGGAGCCAGCACTAAGCACACCTGCTGCATGTGCCTCCAGTCATCATCGGGGACGATGGACGGGAAGTTGCTGGTCTTGTCCCTTCTCAGAGCTGCGGAAACAGTGGCCAGGGCAAGGTACTGTTTGACAGCGTGCCTCTGTTCAACCAGACGCTCCAACATCGCCAGGGTGGAGTTCCAGCGAGTCGGAACGTCAAGGATCAGCCGATGGCGTGGCAGATCCAGCTCCTTTTGCACGTCTTCCAGGCTCGCACAGGCTGCAGCCGAGCGCCGGAAGTGACGCACAACATTCCTTGCCGTTTCCAGCAGTTCGCCCATCCCCTGGTAGGTGCGCAGGAACTTCTGCACCACCAGGTTCAGCACGTGGGCAAGACAGGGGATGTGGGTCAGGTTTCCCCTGTGTATTGCGGCAACCAGATTGGCCCCATTGTCGGCCACCACCTCTCCGACTCTGAGGCCTCTGGGGGTCAGCCAAATCCTCTCCTGCTCCTGGAGTTTGGCCAACACATGGGTTGCCGTCAGCTTGGTCTTCCCAAGGCTGACCAAGTGCAGCAGCGCTTGGCAGTGGCGGGCCTTCACGCTGCTGCTGAGGCGGGGGGTTTGGCCAGGTGTGCCGGAGGATGGCAGAGGATCGGAGGAACCTGCTGCAGTTCCCCTGAGCCTGCGGGGTGGCACCACCCACTGTGTTGCTGCTGCTGCTGTGCCCGCTGCTGCTCTCCCATCCTCACCCCCTTCCACCAAGCTGACCCAGTGGACAGTGAAGGACAGGTAGCGGCCTGTCCCGAAGCGGCTGCTCCAGGAGTCCATGGTGACGTGGACCCTTTCACCAACCGCGTGCTCCAGCCCTCGCTCCACATTGGCCATCACAAAGCGGTGCAGTGCAGGAATGGCCTTGCGGGAGAAAAAGTGTCTGCTGGGGAGCTGCCAGTCTGGGGCTGCGCAAGCAAGCAGCGCACGAATGTCGCTCCCCTCCTGCACGAGCGTGTACGGCAGGAGTTGGGAGCACATGGCCCGTGCCAGCAAGCCGTTCAGCTGCCGCACGCGACGGCTGCTGGGAGGCAGAGCCCTAACCACCCCCTGGAAGGACTCGCTCAAAAGGCTCTGGCGTGGCCTTTTGCTGACACGGGAATCAGCAGACACAGCAGAGGAGGCCACTGAGGACTGGCTGCCAGAACAGGCCTCAGTGTCGGCGGCAGGAGTTGCAGAGGGGGGAGGAGCAGTGCGTTTCCGCACTCCTGCTGGTGCTGCTGGAGGAGCAGGAGGGCGGGTGGCTGCTGTTGCTGCTGCTGCTGCTGAAGGCTGTGCAGTGATGGGTGTGGTGCCACTGCCAGCACCAGATGCCTTCAGCCTCTGGAACTCCTCATGCTGGTGGAAATGTTTAGCCGCAAGGTGGTTGATGAGCGAGCTGGTGCAGAACTTTAAGGGGTCTGCACCTCTGCTCAACTTCCGCTGACAGTGGTTGCAAGTGGCGTACTTGCTGTACACAGTGGGCATGGTGAAATATCGCCAGATTGGTGACTTAAACATCCCCCTACGGCATGGAAGCGCTGCTGCCTGTCTCCCTGTGGTGGTTGGGGGGGGGGGGCTTGGGTGCGGCTGGTGGTGGTACTGGCTGATGCTGCTGCTGCTGAGCCTGAGACACCAGCAGGGTGTGGGACGCTGCCAATGCTTGCAATGATGCGCCTCCTTGCAAGGCCCACAAGCGCATCCTCCTCCTCCTCCTCAGAGCTGCTGAGGACGACATCCCCTGGAGGTGGTGGCACCCAGTCTCTGTCTGTCACCGGGTCATCATCATCCTCCCCCTCCTGAAACATGTCCTGCTGGGATGAGGACCCCCCAAACTCCTCTCCTGATGCATGGATGGGCTGCTTGACTGTCGCCACAGTCTTGCTGTCCAATCCCTCATCCCCCAAAGTGCCCATCAGCATCTCCTCCTCAAGATCGCCAACAACAGCAGACAATTTACTCATGATGCCTGGGGTCAAAAGACTGCTGAATGACAGGTCGGCGAGTGACGGTGAACTGGCCTCCTCCCCAGACCCTGCTGGGCGGCTGCTGCGAACAGGGGTGGTGGTGGTGGTGAGGGTGGAGGCCTCGGATGCAGAGCTGATGGCGGGCTGCTCATCCTCCGTCATGAGTTGCACCACAGTGTCTGCATCCTTTTCCTCAATGGGACGTTTCCGACCCGGCTGGAGGAAAATGGGAGCAGGTGCTACACGCTGCTGCTGCTGTGTCTCTGCAGCGTGAGTTGCAGATGCTCCTGCTGGGCGGCGCCCAAGGCGTCCACGGCCAGTGGCTATGGGAGGAATGTTAGCCACTGACGCTGCTGCTGCTGCTGCGGAACTGTGCATGGTGGCGCGCCCGCGGCCGCGGCTTGCCACAATGCTGCTCCCTCTCCTCCTGATTCCCTTGCTGCCCTTCCCCTTGCCCAAACCGCGCTGGCTGCCACTTCCAGACATCTTCAATGTTTTGGGCGTATAGACAAAAGTTTTTTAAAAGGGCGGGTGAAAAGTGGGGTACTTTAATGGAGTGGGTTGGTTGGTGAGGTGACTGAGTGAGTGTCCCCTAGTACAGTAAGTAAGTAGTAACAGTCAGGAAGTACAACTAGCAGTTACAATAATCAGTAGTAATCACAAGTAAATTTAGTGTGTGTACACTCAGACAGTGAGTGCCCGCACGCAGGAGCTAGTAGCCTATGAACACACAGTGACTGAGTGTCCTAGACTCCTAGTACAGTAAGAGTAAGTAGTAACAGTAAGTAGAACTAACTAATTACAATAATCAATCAGCGATCAGAAGGAAATGGAGTGTGGGTGGTGTGTGTACACTCAGACAGTGAGTGCCCGCACGCAGGAGCTAGTAGCCTATGAACACAGTGACTGAGTGTCCTAGACTCCTAGTACAGTAAGAGTAAGTAGTAACAGTAAGTAGAACTAACTAATTACAATAATCAATCAGCGATCAGAAGGAAATGGAGTGTGGGTGGTGTGTGTACACTCAGACAGTGAGTGACCGCACGCAGGAGCTAGTAGCCTATGAACACAGTGACTGTCTGACTGAGTGTCCTAGACTCCTAGTACAGTAAGAGTAAGTAGTAACAGTAAGTACAACTAACTAACAATAATCTATCAGTAATCAGAAGGAAATAGAGTGTGTGTACACACAGACAGTGAGTGAGTGCACACACGCAGGAGCTAGCTAGTAGCCTATAAACAGTGACAGTCAGTGAGTGTCCTACTCCTAGTACAGTATAACTACAATACTATTAGTAAAGGACAGCAGAAATACTGGTATAGATGAGAGAAATAAACAGAGGACAGCTGCCCACAGAGGCAAGGCCCCCCTGAGGCCTAAACCTGTAAGCTTGCAGCAGCTGCCTGTCTCTAATGTAACACACAAGCTACTAACTAAAATACAATGTCTATCTAACTAACAACAATATAGGTGTATATGGCAGGTGTAGGTGAGCAAAAACGCTAGGTAAATGATCACAATAGAGCACTTGCTAAGCCAAAGCACAAAGGAGCAACTCTCTCTCTGTACAAGTCTCAGGCAAGCATGGAGAAACGGAACATGGCGGCCGCTATTTATAGGGTAGGGGCTGGCCAGGGTCCCCCTCTGTGATTGGCTGCCGTCAGAGGGCCTGGGAGCCCTCTGATTGGCTCTAAGGACATCAATCTGGGCTATGACGCTATTCGAGCTCGGTACCGAGCTCGAATAGCGCCGTTTGCTCGAATAGCTCGAATAGTGAATGGGCTATTCGAGTGTACTCGGATAGCCCATTCGAATAGCTACAGCTATTCGGAGCTCGAATACCGAGCTCGGATAGCTGAAAAAGAGCTCGAATATTCGAGCTACTCGAATATTCGAGCTCTGCTGAGCACCCCTAGTTAACCAGGCTAAAGAGGTGGGCACAATGCTTTCAGCTTCGGGAGGAATAAGGAAGTGCTACTTACAGATATAAAAGTGAGTCTGTTCTATCCACTATGATGTACCAGATGTAAACTTTATATGTTCATCTAACTGTACACAGTGCCTAGACTACATATATGTATTGCCATTCAGACCTTTTTTGGCTGGAGGTGGTCCTTGAACTAAAAATAAATATAATAAATATATGAGACACAGTTCCTCGTTACCAATGTTTTATTTATCATACATACTACACATACAATTATTTTATAAGTGTGTTTTATTTCACTCCAGGTTTACTTTAAAAAAGATGGAAAACAATATGATTGCATTTAATGTTTTTTTTCCATTTCTGTTTTTCCCCCAAAATGTCTAGTTTTAAAAGAGGTAAGACTAAAGAGCAATCTGTGCCACTTCCATTTTCCAATGTTCTTTTCTATTTTCTACTGTAATATATTCCAGTTTAATTTTTGATTGAAGTGGACCCTACATGAAAAAAATATATTCTAGCAGAATATTCTACTTGGTTTCTCAGCATTATAAAGTAACTTAAATTTGCAAATCACCTTGTATATCATTTTATTTTTATTACATAAAACTCCTGAAAATGCTGAGCTTCAGGGAGAGAATTATAGTTATAAATTATAAAAATGTATTGTCTGATTAGTTAAATTCATCCAGATTATATGTAGTTTGGTTTCTGATGATCCTGAAGTAAGGGTCTAATAATTGGATGAGTGTGTCCCACCACCAGGACAGTGTCTATTTAAAAACCCCATTTAGCTTAAATTTACACTAAGCTACCTAGCTGCTAGAATTCTGGATTGGGTAACACTTATCATTGGAATCATCATTGAGAGGTAATCATAGCCTCTGTTGGTCAAAACTTAGTTGGCAATAAGGCATCCAATAAGAGGGTTTATTTAACTCTAAAGATCTACACAATAAAAGGCCTAGTAAATATAAACATGACCCTGGTGGAAGAGGGAAACTGTTGCAATAGTTCCTATCACCGTTCAAACCAAAACACCCACATGATTTCTGTCTCCAAGCTTTTCATTAAGGTTTGAGTTTAGATTTCTTTTGACAACATAATGTTTTGCCTAATTTAGTCAAACTGATTTTGGACCAACCTAGGTACTATTCAAACAAGGGATTTAGTGAAATAAGTTTTCTTAAAGGTTTTATAGGGAGTATCCTGTAATGTTAACCACCTCTAAAATGTAGTAATGTAATTTTCTGTTACAAAATATTGATTAGGCAATTATGCTCATGTATGTGCAACTTTATCATGTGAAAATTGGATCCCATGTGAAAGAAATACTATAATTACTATTTGCTATACATTTTATGGTAAATATACTGTATATATATATTTCTCAGGAGAAAATAAAGATTGCTAAACTTATAAACAATCCAAATTTATTGATCTGTTGTCCATCTGAAGTTCAATGCCTTCAATCCTCTTTTGAACATGGTACTGAATAAGACAGTTATTTTATTCTTATAAACATAATATAAAAGGCCAGCACTCAAATACAGTTCACTCAGGAAATGCAGACGATGTGTGAATTAAAAACATCATATTACAGGAGATCATGTGTTGCAGATGTAAAAGTAGTACATTTCCTATTATATTATTTGGATTAATATAAATATAATATATTAATATGAATCCATACAGTTACATTTTATTTAGAATTGACCATAAATATAACCATTTTTTTGTTTTTGTTTTAGAAATGGGTGGTGTCAATCTTCAAACCATTTCACTTGGCCAAGGCCAAGGCCCTATTGCTCGGAAAACAATTGAAAAGGTGAACTATATAAAAATGCTTTTCGGTCTCTTTTAGCCCCTTTACACACTCCTGGGAGTTCTGGTTCACCATGAGCTTGCTGGGTACTCTGCTATTCCAAAACTGTAAAATATGAATATATTTTGTTTTTTGTTTATTATATTATTTATTTATTTTCTTTATAGGGAATATAATTGGTATAGCATAATAGATAAGGCATCCCTTTATATTGTGTTGTGTGGATTACTTTTAGTCCATTTTGGGAATACAACTGCAGCAAAATGAGAAACTAGAATTTGCAGTAAACTACCTATATATTAGTAAAACGATTTGCATACGTTAAAAGAGCAAATATAGCCTAAAATCTGGTTTGGTCATTAGGTTTAGTGGTAAAAATTATTTAACAAAACTATTGTTATCCTAAAACAATCAACTACCCTTAACTTCATGGCAAATACCCCTACATTATTATATCATTTCATTTTAACCTCCATAACGGTATGGACGAGCTTAGCTCGTCCATTACCGCCGGAGGGCGCCGCTCAGGCCCGGCTGGGCCGATTTGCTTCATTTTTTTTTTCAAACATGCAGCAAGCACAGCAAGCACTCCGCCGATGCTCCACGATAGAGGTCGTCCCCCCGCCAGACCCCGTGCGCAGCCTGGCCAATCAGTGCCAGGCAGCGCTGCAGGGTGGATCGGAATTCCGGATGACGTCATGACGCCGATGACGTCATCGCGATCGTCGCCATAGCGACTGGGGAAGCCCTCAAGGAAATCCCGTTCAGAACAGGGTTTCCTTATGGGCTAGTGCGCCGGCGGCGATCGGAGGGGTGGGAGGGATAGCGCAGGGAGGGGGGCATCATGTAGCTAGCGCTAGGCTAGCTACATGATGGGGATTTAAAATAAAATACTGCTGCGCATCCACCCTGGCGATGTTGATAGAACGCCAGGCTGGTTAAACATATGTTGAAAGATTTGCATAGTTATTGGTAATTATGTTAGTGGTATTTTACATTTGAATTCTTGCTTTTAGTTTTTGCTTAACACTCCAAGCTTTAGCTAAAAACTTTAAGGTGTTGGAAGTATCAACTCTATTCTGTACCTAGACACTACAAGGAAATTTTCACCATGCTCATGCCCAGTGTGCATTTTGTATTATATGTACAGGGATAATGGAGGTATGAGAAATATACAGTAATGGAAGAAACAAAACCAAGTGTGGTGTGAGAAAAGGGCAGAATTAGAATGTGCCGTAGCAGGTAATTGACAAATTGCCTTATAAGAAAACCTAGACAGCTAGAAAATCCAGTATAGCATTCATAATTATATGATAATGCAGTCAAATAATGCTGACATTTTATGCAGAACTTTACAGAGTGCACTGAACATCTCTTGTCACTCACTAGCTGGCCCTCAAAAAATGCACTAGTATTATTCTGATGCTCCTATCATAATCTACAGGTATTTTTACAATTGAATTACCACTGTGTATCTGAGATGTGGGGACTGGAGAAACAGGCAAACCTGGAGAAACCAACAAATATACAAGAACATACATACTCTATGCAGACAGTACCCTGGCAGGGGACAGGCAAAAATGGCGCACAGCGCCAATAGTGTCAGAATGGCGCTGCATTACAACGATATTTATCGTTTTATATGTTCAATTTTTTTAGCAGGGATCGGGCTGGAGAGGCAGCGGGCTGGCAGCGGGGTCGGGCTGGAGAGGCAGCGGGCAGTAGGCTGGCAGCGGGGGTCGGGCTGAAGAGGCAGCGGGGTGGAGGGAGGATTACGCAGCATGTGTATATTGTGTATACTGTACATTACCTTGTCCCGGCCGGCGATCGCTCCTTCACTTCATAGCTTGCACGAGTTCTGCATCCAGCCAATCACCATGCGGAAACTGAAGCCGCATGGTGATTGGCCGGATGCAGGACTCCTGTAAGCTATGGAGTGAAGGAGCGATCGCCGGCCGGGACAAGGTAATGTATACACAATATACACATGCTGCGTAATCCTCCCTCCACCCCGCTGCCTCTTCAGCCCGACCCCCGCTGCCAGCCCGCTGCCTCTCCACCCTGACACCGCTGCCAGCCCACTGCCGCTGGCGCTGCCTCTCCAGCCCGACCCCCGCTGCCAGCCCGACCCCCTCTGCTAGTTCCCTGCATTTTTCAATGGCGCACCGTTCTGCTGTTTTATAAAACACTATTTACCGTTTTAATGTATTTACATTAAAACGGTAAATAGCGTTTTATAATCGGCAGAACGGTGCGCCATTATTTCCTCCGCGCCATTTTTTACTGTATGCCCCTGGCAGGAAATCAAGGATCATTTGAAAACACCGCAAGTTTAAAAGGGCGCAGCTATCTCCCCTATAGATTTTAGTGGCTACAGAAATTTTTGAAGCACACAGTATTAAACTGGTGCCCGCTAAAATAGCAGCTAAAGTTTATAGCCGCTATTTGTAGCTGCTATTTTCCATGTGTAGTCGCTATTTGTCGCCGGCAATTTGTAGCCACTATTTGTAGCTGCAATTCGGGTGCCCTTTTAAACAAGATGATGGGGTTAAGGTTAGGTGGAGGGGTTAAGGTTAGTTGTGGGGTTAAATGGAAACTTAAGCCTGGAAGGGAAAACCAACCAGTTTTACTTAACTGGGGCTTCTACCACCCCCTGCAGTCGACCTGTGCCCACCCCGGTACTAAACGAGCCTCGGGTCTCTTGCCGCACCATAGTTTTGTTTTTGTCGACTGGCTGTCGCTAGCCACTGCGCCTGCACGTCCCTGGCTGCACACGTTATCGATCGGGCTCCCGTGGCCAGGAGCGTCCTGTGCAGGCGCAGTAGAGATTTTCATACTGAAGGTGGCCGGCGACAGAGCCAGTCACCGAAAATGAAACTAAGCTGCAGCGCGGGACCTGAGGCTCGTTTAGTACCGGCGCGGGCACAGGTCGACTGCAGGGGGCTGATAGAAAGGTAAGTAAAACTGTTGCCCCCCCCCCCACCGGTTTAAGTTTCCCTTTAAGGTAAGTTTCCCACCAGGGGCGGTTAATGGTTAGGCACCACCAGGGGGGTTTAAGGGTTATGCAGGGGAGGGTTCTGTGTGAGAATAGGGAGAGGTTAGGTCACAGTAAAATATCAGTAAATATTACCAATATTTTAATATGTGAATGTAGTAGAATATTAGTAAAACTTCCAATATTCTACTACCATTATCCTGCGCCCTTTTAAACATGTGGCTTTTTCAAATGTATGCGGAAATCAAATCAGGGACTCTAGTGCTGTTTGGAAAGAGTGTTACCCGGTTACATAACTTTTTATTTATTTATAGTAAATGTTTATGGTTTCTTAGTATGTACTGTACCTACACCTAAGTCTGTTATTCTTTTGCACTCCTTTTCAGCACATGTAGCCATTAATCTAAGGGTATTAAATGTTACCATGAGCCCTCTAACCATAACATAAAACATAACATAGCAATAAAATGGGCCATACTGAACAAGATAGTAACTTTCAACATGGCGCTGCGATGGTATCGATGGTATGGCATTCTTCAGAACTGCTAGAATGATCTGAGGAACCTGTTATTGTGAAATGGAAATATCTAGAGCAACAAAAAATCACTCCAATAACATCAACAAGAAGGTGAATGTCTATATTGCAACACCTACTACCAAAATCCAAACTGCTTCTAGAAGCAGTGCCTGCAATAAAAACTGCTCATTGTGAGCTTTATGAACTAGGCTTCTCTTTTTCAATGCTAAATATTTGTCCTTAGGCATTAAAAGAAAACTCCTAACAAACAAAAATGAAACAAACTTTTAGAAACAAAATGAAATTTTTCCTAACTTTGACAAGACAACAATTGTTCAAAGGACAGCTTAATAAAGACAAATACAAGACAAGCAAATAACATTTATATTGCTTACCACAAGAGAATTTATGCGTGCTCAAACACCAAGTTTAACCCTAACAAATCTGGCTTTGCAAATCTGGGCTAATCGACCTATCATAAGGCATTGCTCATGCAAATATGCATTTGCTTTCGCATGCCAAACTATGCAGTGTCAAAAAACAATACCGCAATGCGGTTGCCCTGCGCGAATTAGTTCATGCTACATTAGCAGTATCCAGGAGCTCCACGGTGAGGCTTTCCAATGCCCCCATACAACTGGGGGGGGCCGCAGGGCCCCAGGCTCTCTCACAGCCTGGGAACCACAGTCGCACCCTGGGGGGGAGGCTGGGTGGTGCAGACGACCCCCCCCAAACGTGGCCAGCGCCGGGGAGGACCGTCCGCACCCACCACCCAATATTAAAAAATGGGACTTACCTTAATGTCCATTGCGTTCTGCTACATTAGCATTTACTTGGGGGCGCCACATGACAAAAGAGTGAAGCATGGGTCACCCCAAGTTTTGGAGCTCAGGGCTGGCTTACACACAACACTCCAGGGAGGGTGAGGTGGAGGACAGGCGCAGACAGCTCACTCCAGGGCTCACACCAACTAGAGAAAGCCATTCACCACCTGCCTCCAAAGGAAACCACTATAAACAATGCTTACCACAAGAGAATGTATGCGTGCTCAAACACCAAGTTTACCCCTAACAAATGTGGCTTTGCAAATCTGGCCTAATTGGCTTATCATGAGGCATTGCTCATGCAAATATGCTTTTGCTTTTGCATGCCAAACTATGCAGGGTCAAAAACCAATACTGCAAATCAGTCGCCCTGCGGGAATTAGTTATGCTACTTTAGCACTATCCAGGAGCTCCACCGGGAGGCGTATGTGATGCACACATAAAATTCTCTGTGTAAGTCTCTGTGTAACATTTATATTGCACTTTTCTCCTGGTGGATCAAAAGCGTTTGAGCTGCAGCCACTAGGGCACGCTCAATAGGCAGTAGCAGTGTTAGGGAGTCAAGCCATCATATGAAAGTCAGACCCTGTTGTGCAACATCAGCTCCTGACCTCATAGAAGCGTGTGTCCGAATGGTAGTAAACTCCTGAAGCTTTACTCCATAATCTAGAATACCTCCCAATTAGCATTGTTTCAGTTTGAATATACTTTTGTACTTTTTTCCCTTTGTGCCCCTAGGCCAGGTATGCTGTAGCTCCCCTTTCTTGTGCAGCAGCACTGCTCCCATTCCATGTGCAGCCCCCTCTTCCATGTGTATCATCCATGTACAGAAGCCCCTTTCTTTCATGAGTTATGAATTATTTGTTATCCCCATTTTCAGCCTTCTCTTTAATATGTAGCTACCAGAGCTGGGTCAAGGGGCTTCAGCATCCAAGACTGAAAGCCTGAGACACCAAAGTGTGCCCCTCCATCCCTCCCACCCCAGCCATCACACACTGATTGCTATAAGACTAAGAGGTGCCTCAGGGCCCACAATCACCTCCAACACCTTAATCTCTAGTTATCTGTCTAGCAGTTACTGCCATGTATCCCTTTTTATTATTTCTCTCTGCTTCAAACACATTAGGGGAATAATAGCTGAGCGAGTTGTGCACTCCCTCCTACACTGTGCTCTGAGGCTGGAGCCTCTCTCGCCTCTGCCTCGGCCCGGCACTGGTAGCAACCCCTCTCTAATCTACTCATGTCTCTTTTATGTGCAGGTGCTCCCTTGTGCGGCAGCCGCCTAAGGCCTGGGCCCTTGTGGCCCTGAAGGCAAAGACCTATTCCATATTAATGCCTTTAGTTTTTAAATTACATATTAAATATTCTGCAAACACACATAGGTGTAGTGTTCATATTTTTACAGATTTTTGCCCATGCATGTATAAATGCTATACTGTTCACAGTTGATTCCTTTTAGAGCTGAATAAATTAACATCACAGTTATTTTAAAACAATTTCGGGACTAAGGTGGTCAGTCACATAAAAATGGTTGTTTGCCAGTGGCTTTTGTCTGAAAGCAATGACATCATTAGCAGACAGCACTTGACCAGTGATGCAACACTGATCATGTGAATAGCTGTTAAAGGGAACCTGTTATGCTTTCTCAGTATAAGATACGTGTTCCAGATCCACAGTTTCGCTACAATTATATAATACAGCATGGCTGTTAAAAGAATGTTGATTTAATCTCTAGCATATATCTGCCTTAAACAAGTTTATAAATCTCACGCTATACATTTGCATTAATTTTTAATTGGCTCTACATTAATATATAAAATACACGGCACACGTAACTTTTCCATTTTTTAATTTCTCATAAATACTGTATATGGGAAAGAATTTATGCCGAAAGGCCAAGCATCTATTATTTCTTTCCAGTGACACTCATTTAATAGCCATTAAAATGCAAATACATCTATGATTTTTAAATCAGGGAATTAACATTAACAGTTGGATGATTGATTAAAGGTCACAGAGTCTGTATAACTTAATTTCTTGGATAATAATTGTGTTTGGATTTTCTCCAGATTGTTTGGGATTCACTTATTAATTTTATAAGTTGACAAGTGAATAATTTGCTTAATAACTACTTCCGAATTTTGGTGGACTCTTGCAGGCAGCCAAAGAGGGGACGTGGGTGGTCCTCCAGAACTGCCATTTAGCCACAAGCTGGCTCATGGATCTCGAACAAATCTGCGAAGAGGTTATCACAGACCCTGAAAAAACAAAGCCAAGCTTCCGTCTATGGCTGACCAGTTACCCCTCTCTGGATTTCCCCGTGTCAGTCCTGCAAAATGGAATAAAGATGACCAATGAACCCCCGAAGGGACTAAGGGCCAACCTGCTTAAGTCATACCTCAGTGATCCAATTTGCAATCCGGCTTTCTTTAATAGCTGTAACAAACCAGAGGTAGGATTCTTTTACTGTGTCAGTGCTTTCAACAAGCTCATTAGTGTCTGAGACCGACATTTGCAAAGCTTAACTGTATAGGAGGACAATTGATGTTAAATCCACTAACAACTTACTATTCTCTAATGACTTCCATAGTTACATTCTTCACTTCCAAATATGATGTGGTTATTTAATAAATTCCCCTGTTGCCATCATCTTAGGCCTTTGAAAAGGTGTTCTGCAGTGTGAAAAGGAGGAGTTGTTTTGTGAAAGCAGTACATGAATTTACATTAGCAGATTGCTATACAGTATCTATTCGAAAGAAGATTAATAATAACATTGTCAAACTTGCTAATGATCAGTCATCAGTACAATTTTGTATTTTACTCCTCAAGGAACATATAGTTATATGATTTCATTTACTGGCTAATTGAAAAGATTAACACTGCAGACTCAGGTCTCCTCATCTCTAAGCAGAAATGTTTCTTAATGAATGATTTGGGTGCCAAGAGCAGCATTTACAAGACCACAGGTAGATACCGATATATCCGGAGGTCAAACAGGCAAAATAAGGTATAGGTTAGAGCAAAGCAAAGAACCAATAAAAGTGCACACCACTCTATGCCAGATATGCTTACTTCAAACACAATTGTAATGCATCATCTAGATAAGATACAAGAGACTAGGGGTTATGCTCAAGAAGAAAAATCTTCCGGGAGGAACACGCTGTATATGTTAAAGCACACTTCTGAAAGCATAACAGCAAGTAAAAACCGTATTCAGTACTTATAGGCACATGCAACTTTAAGAGAGGTGCGGAGGATGGTCAACAATCGTTTCGCCCTGCAATGTGGGTTTTCTCAACACAGTCTGAGGAATCCCACATTGCAGGGCGAAATGAACATCAGACATCCTCCCCACCTCTCTTAAAGCTGCAAGTGCCGATAAGTATATGTTTTTTACCTGCTGTCATGCCTTCATGAAGATGTTATTAAAGTTCTGAGAAGATATGAGTTAGCCAGTGTTAGTTTGAAGGTTTTACAGATAAGGTTAGACTTTCGGTAAAGGGTTAGTTATAGGTTAGCGTTAACAATAATTTTGGGAATATGTTGGTGTTACAACATTATTTGAAGGGTGATTGTTACAGATAGCCTTAGGTAGAAGGCAGGGTTAAGGTTAAATAAGGCTGTAATTGGGTGCAAAGTTAGTTGCAGTGGATAGTGATGAGGTAAAAAAAAGGTTTCGTGCAAGGCAAAACTGGGGAAAAGTTGGGGTTAGTCAAATAATAGGGAATGCATTTGCAGTTAGAATTTGGCTAGAAAAGAGGATTAGGGATAGGTAAGAGGCAATACAGGATACCTAAATGTTTAAATTAATAGAACTTCATCATCCTGAACATGTACACCTAACTGAATGAACTCCCAGACAGATCGCCAAAAATTCAGTCTACCACCTAACTACGCTGTGTCAGAAGCCTGAAACTAATCAGTTCAGGTAGCCAAGAAAGGTATCATTTAACTCTACTGTACATTATCCTGCTTCTACCGAGAGATAATGTGGTGCAACACTCTGCTAGTACAGTATACAAGGCAGGAGATAAAAATCTGCATAGTTAGAATCATTCAGATCACATTTACTTTTTGCACTTGTTAAACTGAAACGCTACTATTGCAGAAAGAAAAGGCCATCCCTTCTGGTTAACTTTCTACATTGCAGAGATTAATGGCAAACCTTATCTCATCTGTGAAAAATATGTTCCTAACAGAGACTTAGGCTCAAGCATTAGACTGTCCAAGTTTGTTCAGTTTGTAGTCAATGGATTAGTTCATTGTCATTAAGGAGGAAGGATCACTTCTGATTGAACCCCAAAAAAGTCACTGATTGGAGGCTACTTGCAACTCTGTAGGTACCTTCGTATTGGGATAAATAGCCACTAAACGAAAATCTGTAGGTGGTATTGCAGGGTGAGGACCTAATGCTCTTGATGGAGCACTGGAGGCAGGTGCCTGGTGTACATTTAAAAGCTCCATGAGGAAAAATTGGCCTATCTTATCCTATTCTCACAATCACCTTCCCCCTACCTATGTCTAACACTAATTCTCTCCCACCACCACCACCGATATAGGCCTAACACCCACGCCTTCCCATAGCAGAGTTAGGCCTCATTTCCACTTGTGCGTTTTGTGTCAGATTTTTCTCTCAAAATTTGCATTGATTTTGCAACTAATGTTAGTGAATGGAGATGTTTCCATCCAATGCAAATGTTCGTACGCGTGAAAAAAATCTGAAGTCCTGTATCATTTTTTTGGACATCGCGTACGATTCATGTACAATGCTTTGTATAGGCAATGTGAATTTTCGCGTCATTTGCCCAAAAATTTGCATTAGATCCATGGTTACAGGAAGTTGTCAGCAGTCATGACTAATCTGTTACCAGGCGGATTATGTATATTTAACTAATGCGAATTTCGCATATGAAAATTTTCATAAAAACAATTTACATGCAAATTTTCACCAGAAAAATCTTATACGATTTTTTGCAGGCAAAAATGTAGAGCTATAGTGGAAAAGTAGCCTTAGAGTTCCACTACAACTCCACTGTCGCTATTTTGCTCAGGTGCCTTTGGTGTCCAAATTACCCATTGTAGCTGGTAATTCTCTTCAGTTGCTATGAATAAGTATTGAAGACAAATCACCAGTATTTAGATGCCACAGGCAGTAAAGAGGAGTTTTGCACCCACATTTTAACAGGCCACTCCAATAAATCTGTCAAGCCACTAAAATTACATTGACTTTATACCAGCGCCCAAATGTCCTTGCACTATTATTGACAAGTCCGAGGTGCCTGCATTGCTGCTGGGCATATGTTTTTATCATCCTTAGAACATTTAACACAGTTTGCACATATTAACTGTAACTAGAGGGATGTGGATGCTGCCATATGTATTTCCTTTTAAAGAGAATCTGTATTGTTAAAATCGCACAAAAGTAAACATACCAGTGCGTTAGGGGACATCTCCTACTACCCTCTGTCACAATTTCGCCGCTCCTCGCCGCATTAAAAGTGGTTAAAAACAGTTTTAAAAAGTTTGTTTATAAACAAACAAAATGGCCACTAAAACAGGAAGTAGGTTGATGTACAGTATGTCCACACATAGAAAATACATCCATACACAAGCAGGCTGTATACAGCCTTCCTTTTGAATCTCAAGAGATCATTTGTGTGTCTTTCCCCCTGTTCTCATGCACTGAAGTTTCAGGCTGCTCTTTTCTTCCTGCAAACAGCTTTGCCCTTGTCTGTAATTCCTCACTATGTGAAAGCCCAGCCAGCTCAGAGGAGGATTTATCCAGCTTGTAAAAGATAAGAGAGAAGAGAGAAGCTGCTCTAATCTAAATAACACACAGGCAGTGTGCATAGAGGGACCTGGAAGGGGGAGTTCATAGCAGAACCACAACACTGAAGAACTTGGCAGCCTTCCAGACTAGTGGTGCTCAAATACCCCTTTTCAAAATTCGAGTTAGGTCGAATTCGAATAGTAAATTATTCGAGATCAGTCGAATATTCGAGTCGAATAATTTTTACTATTCGATTCGACCTCGGAATTCGAGCTCACTATTCGAGTCGGTATTCGAGCTCATTATTCGAGCTGACTATTCGAAATGGCCTTAAATAGCTTCCAACACTTGTTTTGAGGGTGAATGATGCAAGAAACCTCTTTTTTTCCAAGTAACAACAGCAAGTGATTATGTGGGGATGTTCCTTTAAAAAAAAAAGTTGAAAAGAGAAGTTGTGTCCAGAAATTTGTTCAGTACTGTATATACTTCTTCTTCTTCTTCTTTATCTTCTATATCTTCTTCTTCTTCTTCTATATCTTCTTCTTCTATATCTTCTTCTATATCTTCTTCTTTTATATTGTCTTCTTCTTCTTCTTCTTCATCTTCTTCATCATCATCTTCTTCTTCATCATCTTCTTTTTCTTCATCTTCTTCATCTTCTTCTTCATCTTCTTCTTTATCTTCTTCATCTTCTTCTTCATCTTCTTCATCTTCTTCATCTTCTTCTTCTTCTTCTTCTACATCTACTTCATCTTCAACTTCTTCATCTTCTTCTTCTTCATCATCTTCTTCATCTTCTTCATCTTCTTCATCTTCTTCATCTTCTTCTTCTTCATCATCTTCATCTTCTTCTTCTTCATCATCTTCATCTTCTTCTTCTTCATCTTCTTCATCTTCATCTTCTTCATCTTCTTCTTCTTCTTCTTCATCATCTTCTTCATCTTCTTCTTCATCTTCTTCTTCTTCTTCTTCATCTTCTTCATCTTCATCTTCTTCATCTTCTTCATCTTCTTCTTCTTCATCATCTTCATCTTCTTCTTCATCTTCTTCTTCTTCATCATCTTCATCTTCTTCTTCTTCATCTTCTTCTTCTTCATCTTCTTCTTCTTCATCATCTTCATCTTCTTCTTCTTCATCTTCTTCATCTTCTTCTATATCGTCTTCTTCTTCACTTATTTCTCTTTTCAATTTTTTTTTTTTAAAGAAATGCAGCTATTTTTGAGCGTAACAAATAGCTGGTGGCGCACGCATGTTGGAAGCGCCATTGTATGTGCTCCCTGGCAGTGGAAACACACAGACAGCAGGAGGTAAATTCAGCAGCAGGAGGAGGAGGATGAGTGTGTGGCAGCAGGCAGTCAATGAGGCAGGCAGCGTGACATAATAGCCCTGGTACCTAGCGGTGATACCAGGGCTGTAAATAAACACAGCAGGCAGGAGGTCCCAGACAGCGGTCGTGCAGCCCACATTGTGTCCAATACACAACTGGGACAACACAGTTTTCAACCCGGGCACCTCAGAAAAATTAAACCTTTTTTTTTTTTTTATGGTTTTGTAGTTTTGGTTTTACAACCAATTACACAGATATAGCTATTTTTTGACGTAATAGCTGGTGGCAGAGTGGCAGCAGAAGGTAAATCTGTGTACCCTGGCGTTGGGAAACACAGACAGACAGACAGCAGCAGCAGCAGCAGGAGGAATGGAGGAGTAATGTGAGCAGCTATTGTTTGACGTAATAGCTGGTGGCAGAGTGGCAGCAGAAGGTAAATCTGTGTACCCTGGCGTTGGGAAACACAGACAGACAGCAGCATCAGCAGGAGGAATGGAGGAGTAGTGTGAGTGTGGCAGCAGGCAGGCAGCGTGACATAATAGCCCTGGTACCTAGCGGTGATACCAGGGCTGTAAATAAACACAGCAGGCAGGAGGTCCCAGACAGCGGTCGTGCAGCCCACATTGTGTCCAATACACAACTGGGACAACACAGTTTTCAACCCGGGCACCTCAGAAAAATTAAACCTTTTTTTTTTTTTTATGGTTTTGTAGTTTTGGTTTTACAACCAATTACACAGATATAGCTATTTTTTGACGTAATAGCTGGTGGCAGAGTGGCAGCAGAAGGTAAATCTGTGTACCCTGGCATTGGGAAACACAGACAGACAGACAGCAGCAGCAGCAGCAGGAGGAATGGAGGAGTAATGTGAGCAGCTATTGTTTGACGTAATAGCTGGTGGCAGAGTGGCAGCAGAAGGTAAATCTGTGTACCCTGGCGTTGGGAAACACAGACAGACAGCAGCATCAGCAGGAGGAATGGAGGAGTAGTGTGAGTGTGGCAGCAGGCAGGCAGCGTGACATAATAGCCCTGGTACCTAGCGGTGATACCAGGGCTGTAAATAAACACAGCAGGCAGGAGGTCCCAGACAGCGGTCGTGCAGCCCACATTGTGTCCAATACACAACTGGGACAACACAGTTTTCAACCCGGGCACCTCAGAAAAATTAAACCTTTTTTTTTTATGGTTTTGTAGTTTTGGTTTTACAACTAATTACACAGACAGATATAGCTATTGTTTGACGTAATAGCTGGTGGCAGAGTGGCAGCAGAAGGTAAATCTGTGTACCCTGGCGTTGGGAAACACAGACAGACAGCAGCATCATCAGGAGGAATGGAGGAGTAGTGTGAGTGTGGCAGCAGGCAGGCAGCGTGACATAATAGCCCTGGTACCTAGCGGTGATACCAGGCCGTAAATGAACACAACAGGAGGTCCCAGACAGCGGTCGTGCAGCCTACATCGTGTCCAATACACAACTGGGACAACACAGTTTTCAACCCGGGCACCTCAGAAAAATTAAACCTTTTTTTTTTTTTTTTAATGGTTTTTTGGTTTTGTTTGTAAAACAAATTACACAGATATATAGCTATTGTTTGACGTAATAGCTGGTGGCAGAGTGGCAGCAGAAGGTAAATCTGTGTACCCTGGCAGTGGGAAACACAGACAGACAGCAGAAGGGCAGTACACAGCAGCCCACTGTAGGTGTAAAATGTGTGGCTGCAGGCGACGTAATAGTCAAAGTGAACCAGGCTGGCTTAGTGAGCAGGAGCCAGGAGGTGGTAAAGGGTGGTAAGGCACATTAACGATGGTTCTTAGCCAGTTCATGTCCCCCTCTCGCCGACAACAGGGGCCAGGAACTCGCCTTCCACCCACGCCTGGTTCATCTTGAGAAACGTCAGTCTGTCCACAGACTTGTGAGACAGACGTGAGCGTTTCTCGGTGACCACACCACCAGCTGCACTGAAGCAGCGCTCGGACAGCACGCTGGAAGGGGGGCAGGACAGCACTTCCAGGGCGTACTGCGCCAGCTCGCTCCAGATCTCCAGGCGCTTGACCCAATACTCCATGGGATCAACAGGGGCATCGCTGTCAAGCCCGCTGTAGGACCCCATGTAGTCAGCCACCATGCGGGTCAGGCGCTGGCTGTGACCGGTGGAGGATGCTGCTGCATGCACCTCCTCTCTAGTCACTGCTGCCGGAGCCTCTACAGTCCTGTAGAGCTCGTGGCTGAGAGACAGCAGGTCTGTGGGGCGCTTGCTGCTGGATGCAGGCACCTGCTGCTGCCTCTGTGCTGGCTGCTGGACAGTGGGGGTGGAAGGCTGGGGGAAGGCTTATTCCAAGCGCTCAACAAGGGCCTGCTGCAAGCTCCTTATTTGTTGCGCTGGGTCTCCTCCTGCAGGCGGCAGGAACTGGCTCAACTTCCCCTTGAGGCGTGGGTCCAACATCATGCTGATCCAGATGTCCTCCCTCTGCTTCATCTGGATCACCCTGGGGTCTCTGCGCAGGCACGTCAGCATGTGCGCTGCCATTGGGAAGAGGCGGGCCACGTCTGCTGGCACATCGACGGCAGTGCTGCTGTCCTCATCCTCCTCCTCTGCCTCGTCAGCCTCATCCTCTCTCCACCCCCGCACCAACTCAGCTGCACTGTGCTGATCCCCCTCATCAGCAGCAAGGTCAGGGACCTACACCAAGTCCTCCTCCTCCTCCCCCTCAGAGGTGGACTGTGCAGCTGCTTGCCGCTCCTGCTGGTCCAAGGCTGCCGCTCCCTGTTCCAGCAAAGCATCGAGGGCCCTGTTCAGCAGACAAACCAGGGGCACCCACTCGCAGACCATAGCATGGTCCCTGCTCACCATGTTAGTGGCCTGCAGAAAGGGAGCCAGCACTAAGCACACCTGCTGCATGTGCCTCCAGTCATCATCGGGGACGATGGACGGGATGTTGCTGGTCTTGTCCCTTCTCTGAGCGGTGGAAACAGTGGCCAGGGCAAGGTACTGTTTGACAGCGCGCTTCTGTTCAACCAGACGCTCCAACATCGCCAGGGTGGAGTTCCAGCGAGTCGGAACGTCAAGGATCAGCCGATGGCGTGGCAGATCCAGCTCCTTTTGCACGTCTTCCAGGCTCGCACAGGCTGCAGCCGAGCGCCGGAAGTGACGCACAACGTTCCTTGCCGTTTCCAACAGTTCGCCCATCCCCTGGTAGGTGCGCAAGAACTTCTGCACCACCAGGTTCAGCACGTGGGCAAGACAGGGGATGTGGGTCAGGTTTCCCCTGTCTATTGCGGCAACCAGATTGGCCCCATTGTCGGCCACCACCTCTCCGACTCTAAGGCCTCTGGGGGTCAGCCAAATCCTCTCCTGCTCCTGGAGTTTGGCCAACACATGGGTTGCCGTCAGCTTGGTCTTCCCAAGGCTGACCAAGTGCAGCAGCGCTTGGCAGTGGCGGGCCTTCACGCTGCTGCTGAGGCGGGGGGTTTGGCCAGGTGTGCCGGAGGATGGCAGAGGCTCGGAGGAACCTGCTGCAGTTCCCCTGACCCTGCGGGGTGGCACCACCCACTGTGTTGCTGCTGCTGCTGTGCCCGCTGCTGCTCTCCCATCCTCACCCCCTTCCACCAAGCTGACCCAGTGGACAGTGAAGGACAGGTAGCGGCCTGTCCCGAAGCGGCTGCTCCAGGAGTCCATGGTGACGTGGACCCTTTCACCAACCGCGTGCTCCAGCCCTCGCTCCACATTGGCCATCACAAAGCGGTGCAGTGCAGGAATGGCCTTGCGGGAGAAAAAGTGTCTGCTGGGGAGCTGCCAGTCTGGGGCTGCGCAAGCAAGCAGCGCACGAATGTCGCTCCCCTCCTGCACGAGCGTGTACGGCAGGAGTTGGGAGCACATGGCCCGTGCCAGCAAGCCGTTCAGCTGCCGCACGCGACGGCTGCTGGGAGGCAGAGCCCTAACCACCCCCTGGAAGGACTCGCTCAAAAGGCTCTGGCGTGGCCTTTTGCTGGCACGGGAATCAGCAGACACAGCGGAGGAGGCCACTGAGGACTGGCTGCCAGAACAGGCCTCAGTGTCGGCGGCAGGAGTTGCAGAGGGGGGAGGAGCAGTGCGTTTCCGCACTCCTGCTGGTGCTGCTGGAGGAGCAGGAGGGCGGGTGGCTGCTGTTGCTGCTGCTGCTGAAGGCTGTGCAGTGATGGGTGTGGTGCCACTGCCAGCACCAGATGCCTTCAGCCTCTGGAACTCCTGATGCTGGTGGAAATGTTTCGCAGCAAGGTGGTTGATGAGCGAGCTGGTGCAGAACTTTAAGGGGTCTGCACCTCTGCTCAACTTCCGCTGACAGTGGTTGCAAGTGGCGTACTTGCTGTACACTGTGGGCATGGTGAAAAAGCGCCAGATTGGTGACAGAAACATCCCCCTACGGCATGGAAGCGCTGCTGCCTGTCTCCCTGTGGTGGTTTGGGGGGGGGCTTGGGGGGCTTGGGTGCGGCTGGTGGTGGTACTGGCAGATGCTGCTGCTGCTGCTGCTGAGCCTGAGACACCAGCAGGCTGTGGGACCTGCCTACTGCTGCTGCCAATGCTTGCAATGATGCGCCTCCTTGCAAGGCCCACAAGAGCATCCTCCTCCTCCTCCTCAGAGCTGCTGAGGACGACATCCCCTGGAGGTGGTGGCACCCAGTCTCTGTCTGTCACCGGGTCATCAACATCCTCCCCCTCCTGAAACATGTCCTGCTGGGATGAGGACCCCCCAAACTCCTCTCCTGATGCATGGATGGGCTGCTTGACTGTCGCCACAGTCTTGCTGTCCAATCCCTCATCCCCCAAAGTGCCCATCAGCATCTCCTCCTCAAGATCGCCAACAACAGCAGACAATTTACTCATGATGCCTGGGGTCAAAAGACTGCTGAATGACAGGTCGGCGAGTGACGGTGAACGGGCCTCCTCCCCAGACCCTGCTGGGCGGCTGCTGCGAACAGGGGTGGTGGTGGTGAGGGTGGAGGCCTCAGATGCAGAGCTGATGGCGGGCTGCTCATCCTCCGTCATGAGTTGCACCACAGTGTCTGCATGCTTTTCCTCAATGGGACGTTTCCGACCCGGCTGGAGGAAAATCGGAGCAGGTGCTACACGCTGCTGCTGCTGTGTCTCTGCAGCGTGAGTTGCAGATGCTCCTGCTGGGCGGCGCCCAAGGCGTCCACGGCCAGTGGCTATGGGAGGAATGTTAGCCACTGACGCTGCTGCTGCGGAACTGTGCATGGTGGCGCGCCCGCGGCTTGCCACAATGCTGCTCCCTCTCCTCCTGATTCCCTTGCTGCCCTTCCCCTTGCCCAAACCGCACTGGCTGCCACTTCCAGACATCTTCGATGTTTTGGGCGTATAGACAAAAGTTTTTTAAAAGGGCGGGTGAAAAGTGGGGTACTTTAATGGAGTGGGTTGGTGGGTGAGGTGAGTGAGTGTCCCTAGTACAGTAAGTAAGTAGTAACAGTCAGGAAGTACAACTAGCAGTTACAACTTACAATAATCAGTAGTAATCACAAGTAAATTTAGTGTGTGTACACTACAGACAGTGAGTGCACGCACGCGCAAACACGCGCAGGAGCTAGCCTATGAACAGTGACTGAGTGAGTGTCCCTAGTACAGTAAGTAAGTAAGTAGTAACAGTCAGTAAGTACAACTAACTAATTACAATAATCAATCAGTTATCAGAAGGAAATAGAGTGTGTGTAGTGTGTACACAGACAGTGAGTGCACACACGCAGGAGCTAGTAGCCTATGAACAGTGACTGAGTGTCCTAGACTCCTAGTACAGTAAGTAGTAACAGTAAGTACAACTAACTAATTACAATAATCAATCAGTTATCAGAAGGAAATAGAGTGTGTGTAGTGTGTACACAGACAGTGAGTGCACACACGCAGGAGCTAGTAGCCTATGAACAGTGACTGAGTGTCCTAGACTCCTAGTACAGTAAGTAGTAACAGTAAGTACAACTAACTAATTACAATAATCAATCAGTTATCAGAAGGAAATAGAGTGTGTGTAGTGTGTACACAGACAGTGAGTGCACACACGCAGGAGCTAGTAGCCTATGAACAGTGACTGAGTGTCCTAGACTCCTAGTACAGTAAGTAGTAACAGTAAGTACAACTAACTAATTACAATAATCAATCAGTTATCAGAAGGAAATAGAGTGTGTGTAGTGTGTACACAGACAGTGAGTGCACACACGCAGGAGCTAGTAGCCTATGAACAGTGACTGAGTGTCCTAGACTCCTAGTACAGTAAGTAGTAACAGTAAGTACAACTAACTAATTACAATAATCAATCAGTTATCAGAAGGAAATAGAGTGTGTGTAGTGTGTACACAGACAGTGAGTGCACACACGCAGGAGCTAGTAGCCTATGAACAGTGACTGAGTGTCCTAGACTCCTAGTACAGTAAGTAGTAACAGTAAGTACAACTAACTAATTACAATAATCAATCAGTTATCAGAAGGAAATAGAGTGTGTGTAGTGTGTACACAGACAGTGAGTGCACACACGCAGGAGCTAGTAGCCTATGAACAGTGACTGAGTGTCCGAGACTCCTAGTACAGTAAGTAGTAACAGTGAGTACAACTAACTAATTACAATATTCAATTACAATAATCAATCAGTTATCAGAACTTGGAAATAGAGTGTGTGTAGTGTGTACACAGACAGTGAGTGCACACACGCAGGAGCTAGTAGCCTATGAACAGTGACTGAGTGTCCTAGACTCCTAGTACAGTAAGTAGTAACAGTAAGTACAACTAACTAATTACAATAATCAATCAGTTATCAGAAGGAAATAGAGTGTGTGTAGTGTGTACACAGACAGTGAGTGCACACACGCAGGAGCTAGTAGCCTATGAACAGTGACTGAGTGTCCTAGACTCCTAGTACAGTAAGTAGTAACAGTAAGTACAACTAACTAATTACAATAATCAATCAGTTATCAGAAGGAAATAGAGTGTGTGTAGTGTGTACACAGACAGTGAGTGCACACACGCAGGAGCTAGTAGCCTATGAACAGTGACTGAGTGTCCGAGACTCCTAGTACAGTAAGTAGTAACAGTGAGTACAACTAACTAATTACAATATTCAATTACAATAATCAATCAGTTATCAGAACTTGGAAATAGAGTGTGTGTAGTGTGTACACAGACAGTGAGTGCACACACGCAGGAGCAGCTAGTAGCCTATGAACAGTGACAGTGAGTGTCCTAGTACAGTTACAGTATATAACTACAATACTAATACAATCAGTAGTAAAGGACAGCAGAAATACTGGTATAGATGAGAGAAATAAACAGAGGACAGGAGGACAGCTGCCCACACAGGCAGGCCCTGAGGCCTAAAGCTGTAAGCCTGCAGCAGCTGGCCTGTCTCTATGTAACACAAAAGCTACTAACTAAAATACAATGTCTAACTAACTAACAACAATATAGGTGTGTATAGGAGGTGTATGTGAGCAAAAACGCTAGGTAAATGACCACAATAAAGCTCTTGCTAAGCCAAAGCACAAAGGAGCAACTCTCTCTCTATGCAAGTCTCAGGCAAGGACGGAGAAACGTAACATGGCGGCCGCTATTTATAGGGTAGGGGCTGGCCAGGGTCCCCCTCTGTGATTGGCTGCCGTCAGAGGGCCTGGGAGCCCTCTGATTGGCTCTAAGGACATCAATCTGGGCTATGACGCTATTCGAGCTCGGTACCGAGCTCGAATAGCGCCGTTTGCTCGAATAGCTCGAATAGTGAATGGGCTATTCGAGTGTACGCGAATAGCCCATTCGAATAGCTGCAGCTATTCGGAGCTCGAATACCGAGCTCGAATAGCTGAAAAAGAGCTCGAATATTCGAGCTACTCGAATATTCGAGCTCTGCTGAGCACCACTGTTCCAGACACAGGCTGACAAGTCTGACAAGAGAGAGATAAGTTGATTTATTACAGAGACTGTGATAGTACAAAGTGCTGCAGTAAGCCAGAACACATTAGAATAGCTTTTGGAACTTGTAGGATGATAAAAAACAAGATGCAATTTTTGTTACGGAGTCTCTTTAAGCAATACTAGTTACCTGGCTATCCTGATGATCCTTTGCCTCTAATAGTTTTAGCCATAGACCCTGAACAAGCATGCAGCAAATCAGGTGTTTCTGACAGTATTGTCAGATCTGACAGGATTAGCTGCAGGCTTGTTTCCGGTGTTGTTCAGACACTACTGCAGCCAAATAAATCAAAAGGTCTGCCAGGCAATTGGTATTGTTTATCAAAGCAAATAAATATGGCAGCCTCCATATTCCTCTTACCACAGTTGTCCTTTAACCTTTTCGGGACCGCGTGCATTAGATTCTACGCCGCACTTGTGGCTGTTCTAGCCTGATGCGGCGTAGAATCTACACCGGCCCGCAATTTCCGCTTCCGACGCGATCGTGCGCACCCGGAGGGGGAGATTAAGCTGTCATATGACAGCCGACATCTCCCCCGAGTGATCAGCAGCCATCGCGTATGGCTGCTGATCACGTGATCACTACGATCGCCGTCGGATCGTAGTGATCAGTTTGACAGCTGCGGCGGCAGGGGGGAAAAGAAGAGGATCCACTTACCTCCCTGCCGTTCCCGCGACGATCGGCACCCCCCTCCGCTCTGGCCGGCATCTCCGCTCCATCTGACGTCAGCGCCGGGTCCCGGCTTGATGACGTCATCAAGCCGCGACCCGGAACTGATCGTCTGACAGAACGGAGATGCCGGCCGGAGAAGAGGGTCCCGTGCGGCTCATCGCTGGAGCCTGAAAGGTGAGTGAAGGCTGCTGGCAGAAGGGGGGGCACAGGCCACCATGGGGGGACACCAATCCAGCCAGCCACACACGGGATCCGGCCGCCTGACCCCCCCAAATGCGCGCACCCCCCTCCCGCGCAAAATGCCTTGGTCCTTAAGGGGGGGTAGGTGGCCGGTTCCGAAAAGGTTAAAGAATACTATTATCGAATGCCTGGTGCACCTTGTTAAAAATAATTAACCTGAGGCATTTGCTCTGCTAAAAGACAAGATTATACCCGACTCCTGTAAACCAGGCTATTAAATATGTAATCCGATCTATTTTATCAGTCTTCAAAAGTTGTCGTTCATGATGGGAATTTGTCACTCTTAGTTGCTAGGAGGGGGAAAAAAGGCATATTCATATGTCATTTGTCATACTAGTATTCATTTTTACTACTGAACATAGTACAATAATAAAATGTATAAAAAATATGCATTTAATATTAATGCGATCATCTCTTTTCTATATGCACTTTCATAACTAAAGCTGTTAATCAAGTAAAACAGAATTACTTGGCATATCTATAAAAATCCCAGCAGCAGCAGCAACAATAATGTGCTGCTGAAACTGTGGTTATAAATAATGAACACTGACCTTTTTAATATATACATGTTGTCCAGCGCATTTGGCAGTATTTCTACTGAATAAATAGGAGGAGGATGCTAACCCAAAAGAAGGGATCCATTGTTTTATGCGCCATCATCAAACTGTCAACAGAAAAGATGCTTGCTACAGTAAGGGATATTCTCTGTGCTGCCATGCTGAGAAGTCTTTTGACATGTATGTCAACCAAAATCCAGTCACATCAGTCAGATTTTTCATCATCTAGTTTATTTTGTTGTATGTCGGCTGCAGCATAACCTTGTCGTGACTGAAAGATAGCTGAACTATTGCAAAAAAAATATCCCGCATAGTGTAATGACTTGTTCAATATGTCAGCGTTCTAGTTTCATACATGTACAGTACAATGTCTGTGAGGTTTCGTTTGTCACTCTAGAATGAACTGAGGAATACACATAATGTCATTGGCCATGTTTATCGTGCTTTCAGTATACAGCAGAAAATCCACCTCCTCATGCCAAACCTGTGCTTGCTCCAGATAGCAACTATAACGTTAATTTGAAGCTTAAGTTCGTGCAGAGGTTTTTTATGCATTTAACATAAGTGTTTTTAAAGTTAATTATACATGAAAAAAAAGTGTGTAAAAATGTTTTTTTTTTTTTTTTTTTTAATATACACAGAGTATGTAGTTATTATGTAGAGTATGTAGTCAAAGTATGTTAGCTGCTCCCTCTTTTCTATTCTACTCACTATTTCTCTTTATTTTCTTAAAAAAAAAAAAAACCAGCCAAAATTTGAATTGACTTTTAATGTCTGAGACTCTGTAAGTTTACTCATATTTGAGGATTTGATCCTCATTTGACAAGCAGCATCGATATGCAATGTAAATAGTCAAGGGTGTAATTATAGCCCCAGCTACCCCCGTCATCGTGTGTGTGTGGGGGGCGGCTGTTGTGAGATGCAAAATGAGCATAGCAGCGGAAGTGTCATGTGTTACCTGTCAGCAGAGCTAGCATCCTCTTCCCTCTTCTTTTCAGCTGCACCACACAGTGTAAGTCAATGCTGCTCCCTGATGTCACATGACATGCTGGGACGGGAGCCGCATGGAGTTACACTGTACCGTGGTAGATGAATAGAGGAGTAAAGTAGATGTATGGCACGCACTGCTGACAAGTAATGTATGCCACTGTTGCACTTATTAAAGGGGTACATTGTAGCTGCACTTGTTGCTGTGGCTGCATTTGCTATAGAGGAGACATTATGGTTACATGTGCTATAGGTGAAGCAGTAGGGCTGCTGCTGTTATACCATAGTAGAAGATGACAATCATGGCTGCACTTATTATAGGAAAGAGATTATAGATCTGTGAGATGTCTGTGTTTTATTTCATGTTTTTGTTGGGGGGGGGGGCAGCAGGGACATAACAATGCTCACTTGTTACAAGGGGTACATGAAAGCACCTGTTTCATGTGGCCACAATATATCTCATATGGAGAACATTTTATCGATACTACATGATAGACATAACTGCACCAGTTAAGGTATAATGGTCCCATGTTAGTGGTGACTTGTCATAAAGCATGGCCGAACATCACAAACGATGTGGAAGAGCCCCTTGTTTATGGATTAGACAAGGGCTCTGGGGAAAGAAGGGGAGGCGTGGCCACCCCTCTCTTCCATAGCTCCCCCCCCCCACATACCATGGGACCATACGGTGCTGGTTTACACAATTTGGCTATCCCTGCCTGCATGAGCGACAGGGAGTTAAACACTATCAATATTAAAACTGCTTGCCAACCGCTCCACGCCAATTGACGTGAAAGCAGCGGCAGCCCCAGGACCGCTCAATGCCAATTGGAGTGAAGTCCTGGAGTGGGGTTTTGCAGGGGATTGCGCACGCATCTCCGCTTGAATGACGGAGCTCTGCTCCGTCATCAGTCTCCCAGCAGCGATCACCGTTAGGAGACTGTTAGACGGCAAAATCGCCATCTATTTACATTGTACAGCTCTGTGATCTACAGCAGCGCTGTACTGGGGACAGCCGTGTCACTCGGTTGTCCCCTGGAGAGGCTGGCTACCCAATCCCCTCTCATAGGTTGATGCCTATGAGAGAGGATCGCTCTCATTGGTTCACGGGGGAGGGAGGTATCGTGGGAAAAAAAAATAATAATAAAAGACACATTTTTATAAAAAAAAATAATACACATTTAAATTAAATAAAAAAACAAAACACAAGCTGCAGCAGTGATCAGAGCCCACCAACAGAAAGCTCTGTTGGTGGGCAGAAAAGAGGGAGGGGATTCATTTGTGTGCTTGCATGGCTCTGCAGTGAGCCATTACATTTGTTGAAAAATAGCCTGGTCACTAGGGGGGTGTAAGCATGTGGTCCTTAACCTCCCTGGTGTTCAATTTCCCCAGGAGTTCTGCGCAAAAAGTGATCCAATTAATTTTCAGAACTTTTTTTTCTTGTAACTTGCCAAAATGCGTCAAGCAAGGGTCTAGTATACAGTGCAGGAGCATATTGACTTCAATACTGCTAGGGAGGTTAAGTGGTTAAAAAAAATACTTTTTAATGGCCAAATTACAGGTCAATTTGCCAGGGATCCTTAACCACTTAACATCTCAGTCGTTTTCAGCTTATGCATCCGAGCAATGTTCACCTCCCATTCATTAGCCTATAACTTTATCACTACTTATCACAATGAACTGATCTATATCTTGTTTTTTCCACCACCAATTAGGCTTTCTTTGGGGGGTACATTTTGCTAAGAGCCACTTTACTGTAAATGCATTTTAACAGGAAGAATAAGAAAAAAAATGAAAAAATTCATTATTTGTCAGTTTTCGGCCATTATAGTTTTAAAATAATACATGCCTCCATAATTAAAACCCACGTATTGTTATTGCCCATTTGTCACGGTTATTTCACCATTTAAATTATGTCCCTATCACAATGTATCGCAACAATATTTTATTTGGAAATAAAAGAGCATTTTTTCCGTTTTGCATACATCACTATTTACAAGCTTATAAAAAAAAATAGAGAGAAATATTTCATCTTTACATAGATATTTAAAAAGTTTAGACCCTTAGGTAAATATTTTTTTTTTTTTTTTTATAGTAATGTTTTTTTGGTTTTTTTTTATTAAACATTTTATGTGGGCATTTTTGGGAGGGTGGGATATAAAAGTGTTTTATTTGGGAAAATATTAGTGTAGTGTAATGTTTTTGGGTATTTACTTGTAGTTTTACTTTTTGGCCACAAGATGGCAATCTCGATTTTTTTTACATGACGTCACATAAGCGTACAATGTACGCTTAGAGGGACACAGCTTCAGAAAGAGCGAAGCTTCCGAGAGAAGCTGTCGCTTTTTCAGCGGGGGAGAGGAATCAATGATCGGGCTCCCTAGCCCGATACATTGATTCCGTGGCTACCGACTCCGCGGCCGGGAGTGCGCGTGCACGTGCGCGATCGGCCGCGGGAGCGCGCGGGAGTGCGCCTATCCTTGACGTTTTTATACGTCAAGGAGGACAAAGTGGTTAACCACTTCAGCCTAAAGGGTTGTTCACCTTATGCATCCGTAAACTTTCACCTCCCATTCATTTGCAAATAACTTTAGCACTAATTCTCAAAATTAATTGGTCTATATCTTGTTTTTTCCACCACTAATTAGGCTTTCTTTGGGTGGTACATTTTGCTCAGAATTATTTTTTCTAAATCCGTTTTAACAGGAAGATTAAGAAAGAAATGAAAAAAATTCATTATTTCTTAGATTTTGGCCATTACAGTTTGAAATTAATACATACTGCCATAACTAAAACCCATGTATTTTATTTGCCCATTTGTCCCAGTTATTACATTGTTTAAATTATGTCCTTATCACAATTTATGGCGCCGATATTTTATTTAGAAATAAAGGTGCATTTTTTCAATTTGCGTCCATCACTATTTACAAGCTGATAATAAAAAAAATATAATAATATACTCTCTTGACATGCATATTTAAAAAGTTCAGACCCTTAGGTAACTGTTTATATTGTTTTTTTATTCAAATTTTTTTTTATTAAAAAATGTATTTGGGTAATTTTTGGTGTGGGAGGTAAACAGCTAATTTTAAATGTAATGTAATTATTAAATAAAAAAATGTATGTGGGTGCAGTTTACTATTTGGCCACAAGATGGCCACAGTCAAAAAAGTCCTGGAAGAGTACTATCATGCTTCCAGGAACTAGAAAGAGGACGAGAATTTTTTTTTTTTGCAGAAAGATCGTGGTCTCTGATAAGAGACCGTTGGCTTTTCTGCGGGGGACTTAGATCGGTGAATGGGAACTATATTCCCATTCACTGATTGGGGGCTAATGGCAGGCAGCGGGAGTACGCACGAGGCAGCAGGAGCTGCACAGTCTATCTGCATGGATATATCCGTCCATATAGACTTAAGTGGTTAAACTGCAATTTTGTGGCTGTACACCGATCCCTGGCCAAAGCGTTGCAAGCTCCACCGGGTTTCCAGGTGGTCATTACTCACTGTGTACTGACCACCTGGAAATCCTGGCATGAAATTCACTGCTCGCTCTTTTGATATATGTAAATTTACGCTACAGATAGGTTGACGCATTATCTATCATTAAGCCGCATTTAATTTTCACTGTTCTCCTTAACATACCCTGGGGGCTTTGCTTTTAACCCCTGAATTTGGCGGCTATTGAGTTCAACATTAAACAGGGAGGAAAATTTTCAGGAATGAGCAAGGTGAAATTTGTGAAATGTTCATGTTACCGTAACTATACCAAACTATAACATGAACCATCATTATTCACCTGGAACTACTTGTCATGGGCACAATGCCTGCAGTGGTTATATAGGCTAAATTATAGCAGCAATTAGTATATGGGGAGTGGGGTTAATTGCTGCATGTGTTGATTAGAGATATGGGGAAAGGATTGCTGCATTACTACAGTGAGGAGGTAAAAGGAATGACAACATTGGGGCACTGGGGGCAGGGAGCAGGGGGGTTTATTTGTTTTGTTTGGGGCAAAAAAAGGATCAGAAAAAGCCCTGTTTTAAGTTACAATAATGCTTTCCTTTATGACACAGTAAAAGTCCATTATTTTATTAAATGTGATTTTATCTTTGCAAACAAGTGTCGCAGGCATGAAAAAGCACAGCTAGTCAGTGACCTTGGAAAACCTCTGTCTTTTGACCAGGCTAGAAAGGTTTCCTTTATACCAAAGCTAAAGTAGCGGTGTTGCTGTGGAGTCCTTCACATACACATGATCATGCATGTGTATGACATGGTGAAACCTTTCACTTAATATCTGTCTCTGATATCTGACTGCTTACTAGCTTATGTGACCATGTCTCTGAATGAAGAAACACCATTTATATTTTCTAAAAGTGATTTTTTTTTTACTATCCTTAGTGTATTGTTTTATCCTGGAAGTGCAACGGTTAAGCTGCTTTGTCACAGCTGGTAATAGCTCACCTCGCCACCTTTATATCAGTGGATGGGATTTAATTTGACAAGAGGGATTCTTGTCATTGTCAAATGTCCACAGCCAGCTCTCCCAAAAGCTGAACAAAATAGCAGGAACTGCATTAGAAGAATTAAGGCTCAAAAATAGGAATGTCTGAATGAGATTACATTATGTCCAGAGCCAGACAGGATAAGCTACACGTTTAGGGAGGTGTCCATCTAAATTTGTCAAAACAGGTAAAGAAGTAATGGATCAATTTATTGGACAAATGAATTCATTTTTAAGGGATTGCTTTTAAATGAAGATTTCTGCCAAAAGGGGATGTTTAAAATGTTCCCTATTAGAAATGTGCTATGGAAATTAAAATCACTTCTACATAGCTAAATAAACCCTTTGATTCCAATGTCTTTCTGCCAAGATGCATTTGTTCTAGAGATGAGAATAGGGTGACATATTTTCTAAATATAGTGTGGCACTCTAGCTGTAAATGAGCAGGTTCGTGTTGAATCAGAAAGTGTGTTATGCACACGCTGTCTCTGGCTATCATCGCAGATCTCGCTGTGCCTTGGCTATTTACTATTCTGCTTCTTGACTCTTACCATTTCTGCCTAGCTTCTTGACAGGGGTTTTTGCATAATGCTGAAGTGGCACATCAGACATACAGTGCATGAAAGACAACAGCGAATCCACAGACCCAACAGTTGGGATGTTGTCGTTAAACTCCCATATCCAGCAGTCCCCATTAATGTGCTGCCATGTGAATTGGGAGAGATGTAGCATCCCTCCTCTATTCAAAACACTGAAATGCAGCATCTGCACAAGCATTTCTTGTTAAGGACCAACTGCAGGCAATGTTCTAAATATAACATTATGTAGCTTAGTAAACAGGCTTCCCAAATATTATTTGAGTTAAATGGGTTGCATTCAGCTAAGGATTCTGGTCTAAAAATGTAGTCATGTGACCTGAAGGACCTTCGCTAAAGGAGTTAACAGCAAGTTTTGAGGTCCAGGCTGTTAATTGGCTCAGCAGCATCATCATGTTGTTCAGACTGCAAGGGGACAAGGCAACAACAAGAGAGCTGTCAAAGTAGATCTGCAGGAAGAAGCTGGGGTAAAAGCGTCTGCTAAGGCACTTTAAAAGTAATTTATTTGTTATCAGCGAATGTATGCATCATTAAAATGAGCTTTGTTGCTGAGTGCCTAAACAGGACTGGGTCTGTATTTCACATAAAACAGGAAAGATTTGTCCCCCTTCCACAGGTCTGCCTAGCAACAGTTTTAATATTTATTCACATGAGCGTTTAACCACTGAACTCATTAGCAATTTGCTAAGAGAGAAATGTAATTTACTATGTGGAAAAGAAATGCACATAGGAATATATATGAACGTCGAGGATAGTACACATATGTTTGTTGTCTGGGTAAGTAAGCAACAAAAAACTGCTGCATGCAGCATTACATCACATTTCTTGGTTTGTTAATTAGGTACAAACTCAGGGGACTTATCATTCAATGCAGGAGATATGAAGCAAAGAAAATTGTTTTGATGAGTGATAATACACACTGGTATATGTAGAGGAGCACTGCTCTAACTTGCCCCTCCTAGAAGTTAGGCAAGCAAAATTTATGTTTAAATAGTTTTTTATTGGGGTTTTTGAAAAATAAAATAAACAGTACAGCCAAATAGGCAGTTGTATACATTTGTCTATAAAAATGATTACATTGGTAACAATAACATAGCTTTTATAACGGCCGTTGAGAACAGTTTTCCAGATCAAACAGTATTTACAGTGATAGTAACATTTGTTTATATGTCATACATGTAGTAATAATCAAATTGGTGTACTTAACGCATAAGTATTTACGCAACATATTGTTGCTAATCCTGTTACTAGATATATGTTTCATAGTAAGAAGAATTTCATGATACTTCCATAGATAAATGATAAATTGACTATGTTGTTTTGAGATTAGCTATAATTAGAATGGAGCAGATCTCCCTAAGGGCCTTTTTCCACTAGCCTGCGATTTGCGATTTGCTTCTGATCGCAAATCGCAAGGTACATTAAACTAATGGAAACTGCAGCAGCAATTTCCATTAGTGCGATCCGATTGCGATGCGATTTTGGTCAAAGCGCAATCGTCGTCCTGCCACGTTTTGTATGCGATTGAGCTGGACTATAATGAGTATAGTAGCTCAATTGCAATCGCATGGTGGAAATTGAAACGCGATTGCGATTGGAATCGCGATCGCAATCGCGATTGCATTTTATAGTGGAAAAGAGCCCTAAGAGTTAGGGGACCAAAACCACCCTGCTGAACTCTCAGGGGTCGTGTCCATCTCAATAAGTCAAAGCATAGTCATGCTATGTGTTTCCGGTTAACATTAAGTTGAGTAGTTTCACTTCTGTCTTATACTGTATATTATTTAAGCTTATTATTTATTCATTCTGCTTATTTTGTACCTCAATAGAGATTAACTTTTCTAATTTAAAAAAAAACCTTAAACTGAACAATAATAACAGGGGGTAGGAGAAGGATGTGAATACCCTACAGGGGCCTTATAGCTGAGTATCTATTGGTTTATACATAGTTGAGGTGGTAGGTTATTGGCACTTTGTGTGCATCATACAATAGTACAGGATAAGGAAACTCAATGAAAGGAGTTTGATGTTGTCCAGAATTGTAGCAATCAAAATTTATATCAGAATTGCAGCAAGCAAAATTTATATCAGATAGTGAATGCTTCATCCTACTACCAATTACTGAATCTGAGAGAGCCTAAGCGCTTTGAGTCCTATGGGAGAAAAGCGCTATAGAAATGTTATTGTATTGTATATTGTATTTTATAGAAAAGACACTCCTCTGAAAATGCGTGGATCACACTTTCACGATATAAAACATCACCTAATGCTAATAAGCTACTGGATTTCAATATTGCCACATGAAAAGCAATTTTTTCCTGTTTCTGGGGCTTAAATTATACCTTTTGAAATGTTCTCATGTCCCACTGTTTATGGACTAAGACTTGGGCATGAGTAGTTAATGAAACCCACCTCTTCCTCCCTCACTAAGCTGCTTCCACTGGCTTAATGTCACCGTATCTAGTCATGTTTACATGGTAACAGGATTAGTTGACATTGGTCTGCTAAAAAGTAGCAAATGGGAGAAGCTAAGTGAATGGGAAGGGCACAATTAACAACTCAGGCCTCAGGGCCGGTTCACACTTGAGCAGACTATGCAAGAGACTTTATTCTTGTAACGAAGTTCCCAGCTTTTAACTTAGCTGTAGGGACAGCATTGCTTGCTGCATGATTTTTATGAATGAATTTGCATGAGGATTAGCATGAGAGTGCGGACGTTCATTTTGAATTTGCTGTTTTGCTTGCCACACCCCTTCCAGCACCTCCCCATTAAATCTGCAAGTGTTTAAATGTCCTAGCTCGAGGCGAGGAGCCTGGATTTTGTGTGTTTTTTAGCTTGTTAGCTTACTGAAGCACCATCACATTTCTGTGAATGGCTGCAGACACTGGTGAAAAAAAATATTACTGCAAATGTACATTGAGATGAAAATATTATTTTACCTTTGCTTTGCTGTCATGTCATGTGTTTTCCAGCAGATGCTGTTGAAAAAAAACTCAATATGGCCAAAGTTCCTGTTTTGGTGTGACAGAAGAAGGTACACTATAATTTGCTGCTTCAGTAGTCACCAAATAACCAGCAGAACTACAAACTGACTTTGGTCACCTAACAGCAAACAGCCATCAGTCATGGCTAGAGATCCTGGTACAGGAGGCAACATCAACCCATTCCACTTGCCTTATTGCTAGTCAGAGCTGTAACTACAACATTATTGCTAGTCAGAGGTGTAACTACTACTCATGGGACCCCTAAAGCCTGGTCACACCTTCAGTTTTAATTGGCCAATGATTGGCCAAATACTATGGGCAGATTGTGTAGGTAAGCTAGGAAGGGCTCCGCCCGAAACATGTTGTGCATCTTGTGACTCCAATACAGCTTGTTGCTGCACAGCTCCTGAGTGCCGTGTCCTTCTTTACTATTGTGGCACTATGTAAATAGGGGCTGCCATCATTTCCTAACCTACCGACCTGTAGTTCCGCTAGAATATTCCTAAAAGAGGGCATTTAATCTCCCATTTTTGGGGGGGAAGTATGAGAAACATACACAAGGAAATGCCACACGTTTGGATTATCAAGTTACCTCACATATTCCAGTAAAAACAATTTCTGGTCATCCTCTGCATGTTGTGTTGACAATATCATAAAAGTACAGTGTAGAAATTGTGCGTTATTCTGGAGCTCATTAAGCTCTCATCACACAGCTTTGTGTTTCCCAGCTGATATAGATGGATATTTCGCAGTAATGAGCATGCTGCTTTGACTTCTTGCTTAATTAAGAAATATTTTCTTGTGTTTGGGCAGTTCATGGGAGGATTATTGTTCTGCCGCAAACCTCTCTCCTAACCTTGGAAAGATATCTATCATGCATTACCTCAGGATAGGAAAAATAAAATGGGAAACTTGAGCACGCGACTGACAAGATAGGTTGCTATGGCAACTTAAGCTTTTCATTTTTTTTCTGAACTTTTCTATTTGCAGCTGCAAACCACTTGAAAAGTGTCATATCTGAATGAATATTATATCAAAGCTATTAAGCTTCCCCTCATTGAATAACTGGATTTCTTATTAACAATATATACTCATTTACAGATTCCAGGTCAAGTCCCTGTTTACTGGTGCAACATCTCATTCACAATGTGAAGGTCAAGATATACAAATATCAGTTATCAGCTGTCACTGCATACATTCATCTATTTGTATGGTGGCTAGTATAGCATCTTGTGGGTATATGTTATTGATGTGTACTGTGATATATAGCATGTGCACAGAAGTGTTTATATTTAATCCTAACACTATTTACATGGTGCAGATATGTTAAACCTCACTGGATTTATTCTTTTTAGCCATTCGAATAACAATTGACCCTATCCTTAAGCATCATTCAATGTCTGATTACTGAGCCTTTTGTAGTGATAGTTCACCATTGAATGATGTTCTGTAATTGGAAATGTAAATGCATATATGACTTTAGTGAAATATTTTTTTTCTTCAATAAAGAATTACTACTTTACGATAGATGAAGTATAATTTGTGTAAGTGGACCTGAACTGAGAGTTATATAAAGGCTACCATATTTGTTTCCTTTCAACTACATCTGAAGTGAGAAGATGATGGAGGCTGCCATTTTTATTTCCTTTAAAAACAATACCAGTTGCCTGGCAGCCATGCTGTTCTATTTGGCTGCAGAAGTACCTGAATCCCACCAGAAACAAGTATGCAGCGAATCCAGTCAGATTTGACAATAAGGTCAGAAACACCTGATGTGCTGCATGCTTTTTTTTTAGTCTATGACTAAACGTATAAGAGGCAGAGGATCAGCATAATAGCTAGGCATGTAGTATTGCTTAAAAGGAAATAAATATGGCATCCTCCATATCTCTCTCGCTTCAGTTGCCTGGCTATCCTGCTGATCCTCTGCTTTTATTACCAGAAGATCAAATCAGTTAATGCTTAAAGAAAGTATTGTTCACTAGAGCGGTTCACTCGAAGGGTTGATAACTACTATTAATACTTAAATACTTTGGACACATTGGGCTCTATTCACAAAACTTCTCATACATGACTTATCACTTAATTAACAGTAACTAATTAATAGTAACCTTTCAGCACACTTACAAGCAAAATAATCACTCAAAGTAGGTTGTTCCTGATTAAATTCATTTCAATATGACTTTTCAGACTTTAATTAAATTATATTTTTGCTCTTTGGAATCTTAAAAATGTAACATAGTTAAGGTGAAAACCGGTGAAAAAG